>NC_135216.1:4208776-4326276 GCF_052324685.1 Brachyhypopomus gauderio
GGGCAACAGCCCAACTGATTCCACACACACACAGGAGATTTCACACACACAATGCTTTAGCTACAGTGTGCTGCTAATGCCAAGACTTTTCTCTAAGCTTGTCTGTCATTATTGATCACTTAACTGTCTGGATTAACAGGGACCAAATCGCCATTGGGAAAGTCCTGATCTCATCAGGACTTAAGTGTGAGGCCGTATGAGTATCTAAAGTGTGTGTGAGGGTCTGAGAGTGTGTAGCCACGTGAATGTATGTGAGTATGCCACGTGTTTGCAGTGAGCTTGTGTGGCAGGCTGTGTGGAGGTGGTGAAGTGTGGGAGAGTGGGCCAGCATTCACTCCCTGCCCACACTGGCACATCCTACACTGGGCGCTATTTCAGGCCTGTGTGTGTGGATGCATGCTCATTGAGACCGGTCATTATGTTGTTTATGTGAAACATTTAAAGGATTGGCACCTCTGACTGAATGTGGGGGTGAATAGGAGGTAGGAAAACACTTGGGTAAGCTCAAGGGGCACTGTGTGGGTGTGTGCGGCGATCAGTGACTTATTGCCTGTTGTGAAGCTGGTGCTTATGAAAGTAATTCGTTTCTGTTCATCTCTGTGACCCCATTCACAGCTAATTAATTAAATGTGGTCTTGTGTTTAGCTCACAGAACTGTTCAGCAGGGAATGAAAATTGTCAGCAGCAGACAGAAGGGCCGTTCTTGTAAGGGCCATTCCCCAAAAAACATTACGAAGCTTTGCAGAGATCCTGCCCGCAAAGCTGTTTGGGTGATTGCTGTTTGATATTTTGTCTGTGGTTTTGTGGGTGGAGCAGGGAGGGAGAGAACAAGCTTTGTTTTATGACCGTGTTAACTCCGTATTTAGATGTGATGTAATACCCTCCCTGGCACGCCTGATCCAGACCCTCAGCCCTTCAGACAGAGTAGATGGAACGGTCTGCCCGCTAAGGGGCTGTACGTGGGCGCGGGGTCTGTGGCAGTGACGAATGCCGCTCTGAGACCTCCTAACACCTCTACGCCTTCTTTCTGTGTACTTACTGTCCACAGTCTGGGCAGCCGCTGTCTGTCTGGACCTCCCAGATTCATGGGCACCTCTCTACAAGGGAATGGACATGCAGGTCTTTGAGAACCATTGTTCTGCACCGAGTGTTTTAGTGTTGCACATAAACACCGCCGTGGTTGGTCCCCGCCCCCCTCCTGGCCCCTAATGGATGGTAATTCCAGGACACCCGCAGAAGTGAAGTGAGGTGGAGCTAATTGTGCGAGTTCTCCAAGCACTGTGACGATGCCCCACAAATCTGCACACTCTTCCAGAGCTGAAGGTGCTTGCTGAGGGTGTAGCATGTGTATGTACGTACATACGTTTGCGTGCATGCGTGTTTGCGTACGTTTGTGTGCGTGCGTATGTATTTACGTTAGTGTGCATGCGTGCGTGCGTGCGTTTGCGTGCGTGCGTGCATTTGCGTGCGTGCGTGCATTTGCGTGCGTACGTTTGTGTGCGTGCGTACATACGTTTTCGCGTTTGCGTGCGTGCGTACGTACGTTTGCACGCGTGAGTGTGTACGTACGTGTTTGTGTGAGGCTTGCCTCAGCCTGTCAGCTTGCTGTGCGTGTTTATATATTTATATTTGTGAACGCACTTGTGTTTTTAATGGGTGTGGGAGTGTCTCTTTGACTTGTCTGACTGTGGCTGTCGGGCTGTGTGGCTGTCTGTGCCCTTGTGCCGGAGCCTGACCCAATGGGGCAGGTGATGAGTGTGAATCCATCACAGCTTCGGTACACGACCTGCTTCCTTCTGCACGGACTGATCTCTGGCGCCATGATTGAGTAGTAACCACCTGTACCGCCATTTGCCACTGACCGTGACACGGTTGCCTGGTGACGGAGGTGGTGTGATCGCTGTGCTGATGTCACAGTGCAGGTATTCCCGATTTCGACAGTTGTTGCAGGCTGAGTGCATGTGTGTAGACAGGCCACGCCCCCCACGCCATGCTGCGTTCTCCCTGAATCAGGGTGCAGCCGTGTCGGGGTGTGCGGGGTGGGGTCGTGGAGAACAGGAAGCAGCAGGTGTGTTGAGCTCTGATCCCACCAAACCTCCGCCCAACACATACAGGTGTAGCGTCAAAACCCCATGAATATGCTGCCTGCCCTGGCACTTTGAAAGTGTGTGATTGGATGTTGGCAACATTTATTTCAGGTGCTGGGTGGACTGTCACTACAGGCACTACACTACACTTGCCCCCTTACACCTCATTAGACACACCTGCCCTTGTGTTGTCTGTGGGTATATTTTTTTGCAGAGGAAGTTCTGAGGGGTTCTCCTCTCACCTGGACCAGCTCTATGGTTTCCAGTGCAGACATGCTGTGTAATCACAGGGTGAGTGTGAGGTGCTTGTGGTCTGCACCCCCCCACACGAGCTCCTACCAAACCACAGTGATTCAGGTTCTACAGCATAGTTATGATGCTACAGCCTGGTGGCCCTGCGCGTCTGAACACGCTCACCCTCCCCAACACTCCTGTACTTCACTCTGAACACGCTCACCCTCCCCAACACTCCTGTACTTCACTCTGAACATGCACATCCTCCCCAACACTCCTGTACTTCACTCTGAACACGCTCACCCTCCCCAACACTCCTGTACTTCACTCTGAACACGCTCACCCTCCCCAACACTCCTGTACTTCACTCTGAACACGCTCACCCTCCCCAACACTCCTGTACTTCACTCTGAACACGCACATCCTCCCCAACACTCCTGTACTTCACTCTGAACACACACACACACCCTCCCCAACACTCCCGTACTTCACTCTGAACACACACACCCTCCCCAACACACCCGTACTTCACTCTGAACACACACACCCTCCCCAACACTCCTGTACTTCACTCTGAACACACACACCCTCCCCAACACTCCTGTACTTCACTCTGAACACGCTCACCCTCCCCAACACACCCGTACTTCACTCTGAACACTCACACACCCTCCCCAACACTCCTGTACTTCACTCTGAACATGCACCCTCCCCAACACTCCTGTACTTCACTCTGAACACTCACTCACCCTCCCCAACACTCCTGTAGTTCACTCTGAACACTCACTCACCCTCCCCAACACTCCTGTAGTTCACTCTGAACATGCACCCTCCCCAACACTCCTGTAGTTCACTCTGAACACACACACACCCTCCCCAACACTCCTGTAGTTCACTCTGAACACACACACACACCCTCCCCAACACTCCTGTAGTTCACTCTGAACACACACACACACCCTCCCCAACACTCCTGTACTTCACTCTGAACACTCACACACCCTCCCCAACACTCCTGTACTTCACTCTGAACATGCACCCTCCCCAACACTCCCGTACTTCACTCTGAACACGCTCACCCTCCCCAACACTCCTGTACTTCACTCTGAACATGCACACCCTCCCCAACACTCCTGTAGTTCACTCTGAACACTCACTCACCCTCCCCAACACTCCTGTACTTCACTCTGAACATGCACCCTCCCCAACACTCCCGTACTTCACTCTGAACACTCACTCACCCTCCCCAACACTCCTGTAGTTCACTCTGAACACTCACTCACCCTCCCCAACACTCCTGTAGTTCACTCTGAACATGCACCCTCCCCAACACTCCTGTAGTTCACTCTGAACACGCACCCTCCCCAACACTCCTGTAGTTCACTCTGAACACACACACACCCTCCCCAACACTCCTGTAGTTCACTCTGAACACACACACACACACCCTCCCCAACACTCCTGTACTTCACTCTGAACACGCACTCACCCTCCCCAACACTCCTGTACTTCACTCTGAACACACACACCCTCCCCAACACTCCCAGAGTGTACTCCCCAACACAGAGCAGAGTGTACTTCACTCTGCTCTGTGTTTGAGGTGTGCTCATAGTAGGCCTGTCAAGATAATTACATTATCGACTTATCGTACGATAATTTTTTTTTACCGCGATCATTCTTGCTGATGTCGACAATTGGCCATTGGGTTTCCGCGCAAATTTGTTTACATGAGAATAAACCGCAACTACGTTAGCTTTCAGAAAGGCACGCAGTGCTGCTCTCTCGCACCCCCCTCCCCCTTAAGGGAAGACGAATCTGTGATCAAAGAGCCACATCTACCGGTTAGTGATGGGCAAACCAGTTCTTTTAGATGAACTGAATCATTAGAATCAGTTCACTAAAAAGATTAGTTCCCCGAATTATTCAGTGGTGAGTGTAAATTGTTGGGGGTGGTATTATATTATATTATCGCGATTGATCAATCGCCAGTAGTTGGCGCCAGAGCGAACTAGTAACTCATTGAATCATAGATGTGGATCAGAGGTAAATAAACTAGATTTTTTTTTCCGGTGTGAGAAATCAGATGTGTGGCGTGTGAGTGTGTGAAGACAGTCAAATGCGTGTCTCTCACGCTCATTGCGTGAGAGTTGGCAACCCTGCAGATAGCTATTTGTTGTGAAACGAAGTAATTACAAATTCGAGCATTTTCAAGTACTTTAGCCTAAATTCCAGCACTTTCAAACCTGGAACACAATGCAACATTAAAATTCATCAGGTAAATGTTCATTCCCTTGTTTTTGATATGTTTATACTACCACATATCGTTTTGGAGAACACTGCAAAGAATGTAACGTGTCCTGTATAAACGCCTCCGCCGTTCACGGAGGTTCGCGCGAGGTGTGCGGAGCTGCGCGCTATGGTCACTCGCGAAAGTATCCAGCCTTAACTGATACACGGCTGAACGGTTCATGTTTCAGTTTAGTTCACCGCCTCATGGACCAGGAGACGAGAGTGTTATAGAAAATTTAGAAATAAAAAAAATGCAACTAAATGTTTGGTTTATTATAGGAAATATAAATTACATTACAAATACAGTAATCCCTCCTTTATCCCATTCTGGAGATTCCAGAACTACCTGCAATAACCAAAAATAGAAACGGTATATTTATTTAAGTATTTATACACTATATTAAGGCTTTATAAACCCTCCCCGCACCTTTACATAAACCTTTCCCATTCACTTAATAACCATTCCCACACTATTCTGTGCATGTGTGCTTGTCCAGCGAGCAACCAGTCGTGTTGTATACAATCTCATGTAGGCGAATAGCGTCTCAGGCAAGTGATGCTGGTTCTCGTTTCCGAGAGTAAATATGCACTATTTACTGTAATACATACAATTTTATTATTTATAACATTCCTTGTTAATTGTTAGAATTAATACATATAATATATTTTATACATTTTGGGATTTTGTCATGTAAAAAATCATAAAATATTAATTTTTTCCACCAATCGAATTTCGCAGACAACTGGCGAAAATGTGATGACACGCGAATTATTTTTCCCATTCACTGTAACATAATACAAAAAAAAAACGTGTAAACTAATCTACAACTTGATGCAAAATATGTTAGCTTGCGAACGTATTTCAGGCTGATAGGACTCAAAATTATTCGAAATAATTTGCTTTTTATCACATTATTTAATGGTTAAATTAATTATAGTGACTGTAGCGCGCGACTCCGCCCACCTCACGCGAACCTCTGCGAACGGTGGAAGCGTTCATACTTGCCGCATCACATTCTTTGCAGTGTTCGAAACTATATGTGTTAGTTAGGGGTGGGCATAGATTAATTTTTTTAATCTAGATTAATCTCACTGAAATCTTGAAATTAATCTAGATTAATCTAGATTAATCTATATTAAAATGGCTCATATGCGTGCTACCCAAGTAATGACTAAAAGTCAGTTTTTGAGTTAGGGTTTCTTAATACAGAGGGTGCATTAGACCAGGGGCTCATCTCCTGTTTCCAAAATGCATCAATGACTGCTTGAGGAAGCTGTTCTACTTTGATACTTGAAGAAGAAAAAAACATGCTCAATAAAATGTAGGCTACTCATGTTCAACAGTTTATTCAGTTAAACATGAATTTGTAAGCCTACATACTGTACATTAAATAACATGTTTATTCAGCTAATGTAATGTAAGCCAACATTTAGTACATTTAACCTCACGGACGTAATTTTCAAAAGTCAGTTTTGGTCCTCTGTAGTTTTAACGGTTAAAAAGAAATATTTAAATAGCGACTAATCTAGCGCTAGGACCATGCAGAAAAGGACCGCTCCGAGCTCCGCTCCGGTAACACTTTACGTTCCTAAAAATGAATTTTCCATGAAGCAAACCTGGCGACTTCGTGGCTGCATCCATGTAAAAACACGTACGATTTGTAATTCACAGGTTTAAAAACTCGTTCTCGCCCCTACTGTGCAATTTGGTTAGGAATACAGCTGAGCTAAACTATCAAGTTGAAAGTCATCATAGTTTGCTTACCCATTTTGACCCAGTTCCCAACCCAACTTTAAGAATAGATTAACGGCGATAATTTTTATATCGCCCGATAAGAGTATGAAATTAACCACCGCCGTTAACGCCGTTAACGGCCCACCACTAGTGGTAGTATAAAGAAACACCCCTCAAAAACGGGAATGAACATTTTACCTGACGAATTTTAAGGTTGCTTTGTGTTTCAGGTTTGAAAAGTGCTGTGAATTTGTTCGTTTCACAACAAATAGCTATCTGACTGAACAGTTATCTTGTATTACGTTACTTGTGATTCCAGGACGAAACATGAGAGAATGTGAAGACGTTAAGATTGGGCTTTTTGAAAATAAACAACAGGTCGTAATCTGGTGCACTTTTATTTTATTTTTTATCTTCTGTCTATCAGGTTCTGTGGGATCCTGTGGATATTTTATTGTGAAAAGTGGAATCCTGTGGGCACTTTATTTTGAATAGTTGGATCCTGTGAGCATTTTAATAGTGGAATCCTGTGCTCATTTTGTTTTATTTTGAGATGTGGGATCCTGTGGTCATTTTAGATTTTCTTTTGAGTTGTGGCATCCTGTGTGCATTTTATTATGAATAGTGGGATCCTGTGGGCACTGTATTTTGAATAGTGGGATCCGGTGCGCACTTATTTTTAAATTGTGGGATCCTATGAGCATTTTTTTATTTTTGATGTGGGCATTTTATTGTGAGTAGTGGAATCCTGTTGCATTTTAGTTTGATTTGTGGTATCTTGTGGGCACTTAATTTTGTGTGCATTTTGTTTTTTGAATACTTTCAAAATTTTGAATAATTTAAATTTCTTTATTCTTATCATAGTGTTGTCTGTTGGACAATAGGACTGAAAATTGTTTGCACTTTATGGTACAGGTTGTGACTGTCCTTGTGCTGTGAGGAAGTATGTTCCTGAGCTCAGCTGATCTTTTGCAAGTGTGGATGTGCACTTAAATACGCTTTGAAATCGATTAAAACAACTTGTGCTGAATTTGGTTCATGATTCATCCATGCATTAAATAACTGAAAGTAACTATAACTTTTACTCAAATTACATTTTAAATTTTACAAATTTACATTTACTCTGAGTAGATTTTAGGCAAAGTAAAGATACTTTTACTCAATTACATTTTTTCAGTACTCTTTCCACTTCTGGTCATGGTTCACTGCTGTGTGTGCTGTTGTAGTTCACTCTGGTGTGGGTGTGTGTGTGTCATGTGTAGTCACTGATTTCTGATGTGTTTCAGAAGTGTGTAGTCATTGTTCGATGTGTGTGTGTGCGTGCATGAGTGTGTAAGTGTATCTTGCCCCAGTCTGCTCTGCCGTTTGTGAGTGTGCAGATATCTTGGGAAGTGTTTACACTGTTACTGTAAGATCTGGTTTCAGTAAAGCTAGTGAGAGTGTGGTGAATAACCCAATAACCTGACTGAGCTTTAAACCTGCTGGTGGATCTGTTGAGCTGTTTAAATCATGAGCTTGTGTCCTGTAACGTAAGGACTGTTTGGCATCATGGTGCAGTTGGATGCAGGATGGGATCTGTCACATAAAGCAGCTGTTTTCTGCACATGTGCTATGCACCATTTCAAGAGGTATTTTCCCCGTGCATGTGCACACACACCCCTCGCTGTTTCCTGTCTGTGAGGTGAGCTTCTTCTGCAAACATGAAGATTACTTCTAATCCTCTTAAGTGTACTGCAGAATGCTGTTTGAACCAATTTGTCTCAATTTGTTTTAGACCTTAAGGTTTACCTGCATATTATACCTGCATATATTATCTTAAAATCCCAGAGTTTAAATCAGGGAGCGTTCCTCTCTCAAGCAGCCACTTTCTGTGACTAAGAAGAGGCGTGTGTGTGTGTGTGTGTGTGTGTGTACGTACGTGTGAGTGTCTGTGAGACTGTGTGTGCGTGCGTGTGTGTGTCTGTGTTTGTGTTTGTTCTTACTGGATTCCAGATAAAGCCCGTGTGAGACTGCCCCTGGTTTCAGAAGGAAGTCTGTGTCTGCTGGGCCCATTTCTGGGGCTGTAAGGGCTGACCCGTGTCACGCCCGTCTCTGCTTTCACACACACTAATAGAATTATATCCCCCATTGCTGTGGCCTCGCGTTCCAGAGTTTCGGGGTAGAGAAAAATGCGACAAGGAACTTTAAGCTAATGAAAACCAGCCACTTAGACAAACACACGGAGTCAACCACACGGGGTGCTCACAGCAGAGAGCTGGCTTTATGTTCTCCATCACTCAGGCAGCAAATCTGATGGATGGCGTGTTTTGATGGGGGGCCGTTCATCAAACGCAGGGCTGTGCGCTCCGGCCCCACGGCCCAGACGCTCTGCTCTGGCACGGGGTAGAGGCAGGGGGGCGGTGGAGGGGCGGGAGTGTCTGCTCCGGTCCCGCAGACGTTAACCCGGTCCCACACACACTCAAGAGTCCCGCACCAGGCCACCATGACTCCGCCTCTGCAAGTCTCAGCTGTGTAGGGCTGAAGAATTAAAGTGGGAGCCATGGTCAAAGGTCAGGGGTCACCAAGGCGGCACATGACGCACTGTGTATGTTTTCAAACTCCGGGGAAGATCACGTGGAGAATGTGGCTGGAATGTGGAGGGGGGAGAAGCTCTGATAGATGGGGGGGGGGGGCAGCGTGTGTTCGCTCGTCCGGCGCCCCCTGGTGTTCTCCTGTTAACATCACACCCTGGAGGATCAGCACTCTTTATTGTATTGTAGTCTTTATTGTAAACTCACTACCCAGCTCTGTATCTCCAGTGTTGTGTACAGGGAGGAGTTCCACTATAGCCTAGAGAGCATCCTGCAGTTTTGGAGCCAAGCAGCGGGGGGCGTGGTTTTGGAGCCAGGAGGCAGGGGGCGTGGTTTTGGAGCCAGGAGGCAGGGGGCGTGGTTTTGGAGCCAGGCGGGGGGGGCGTGGTTTTGGAGGCAGGAGGCGTGGTTTTGGAGCCAGGCGGCAGGGGGTGTGGTTTTGGAGCCAGGAGGCAGGGGGCGTGGTTTTGGAGCCAGGTGGCGGTGGGGGGCGTGGTTTTGGAGCCAGGCGGCGGTGGGGGGCGTGGTTTTGGAGCCAGGAGGCAGGGGGCGTGGTTTTGGAGCCGGGGGGCGGGGGGCGTGATTTTGGAGCCAGGGGGGCGGGGGCGTGGTTTTGGAGAGGTTTAGGTTTTGTGGATCTGGTTACACTCGGATGTTGGGCAGCTACAGCTAATGATCACAGTCTGTACACAGAGAAGCCACAGCACGCTTTAAAGCTGATGATACTGTATGTGGGTCATAGAAACACAGTGCTCTCAATACAGTGTGTGGAGAGTAGGCCTGAACATCTGAGTAAATGAACATGCCTTCCCCAGGGACACACACACACACACACACACACACACTGAAACCTGCAGGGCTTTACATCAACTCCGAGACTGAAGAATAACCCATTTTCTCATCACGAGTTTTTGGCCATCCTGGTTGCATTCTGTGTGTCTCTCTCTTTCTCTGTGTGTGTCTCTCTCTTTCTCTGTGTGTCTCTCTCTTTCTCTGTGTGTGTCTCTCTCTTTCTCTGTGTGTGTCTCTCTCTTTCTCTGTGTGTGTCTCGCTCTTTCTCTGTGTGTGTCTCGCTCTTTCTCTGTGTGTGTCTCGCTCTTTCTCTGTGTGTGTCTCTTTCTCTCTGTGTCTCTGTCTCTTTCTCTCTGTCTTTCTCTCTGTGTCTGTCTTTCTCTCTGTGTCTGTCTTTCTCTCTCTCTCTCTCTCTCTGTCTCTTTCTCTCTCTCTCTCTCTCTCTCTGTGTACCTAGATTAGATAAGTGTATGTTTTAGTTTGTTCTGTGTTTGTGTTAAATGTAAAAACATTCTTCCCTTGACTTTTGCTTCTCTTCTGAAATATTACTACATTTTTCTTCCAAAATCCTATTTTCTCAAAATGTTTTCAGTATGTCCAGACTTTGCTGTAGCCCCTGTGGTGGGGAACAGTAGAACAGGATGATGTGCATAAAGGAGACGTTGAACTGTGGCGTCACCATAGAGAGGCCGAGTGTTTCAGCAGTCTGCTCAGGGTTTTCAGATAGTTAATGAATGCATACACTACTCACAACATTAGGGAGATTAGGCTTACGGGATGATCCTAAAATTCACTTTTAACTCTTTACAGTTGAACTGAATGTGACTTTCTCTAAACTTTTTTTAATGCACATGTCCAACTGTTCAATGTTTCCTGCACAACAGAAAAACATGATGTTGTCGAGCTGTAACTGATACTGAAGGCCACATGAGAAGTTATTGAGACATTGACTTTTTTGTTGGGTTATACCCTCCACTGTTGGCTTTTGTTTCAGTAAATTGTTTGAGATGAGTAAATCACTATTGCATGCCCTACTGTTCATGATAGTATCACTATTGCATGCCCTACTGTTCATGATAGTATCACTATTGCGTGCCCTACTGTTCATGATAGTATCACTATTGCATGCCCTACTGTTCATGATAGTATCACTATTGCATGCCCCACTGTTCATGATAGTATCACTATTGCATGCCCCACTGTTCATGATAGTATCACTATTGCATGCCCCACTGTTCATGATAGTATCACTATTGCATGCCCTACTGTTCATGATAGTATCACTATTGCATGCCCTACTGTTCATGATAGTATCACTATTGCATGCCCTACTGTTCATAATAGTATCACTATTGCATGCCCTACTGTTCATGATAGTATCACTATTGCATGCCCTACTGTTCATGATAGTATCACTATTGCATGCCCTACTGTTCATGATAGTATCACTATTGCATGCCCTACTGTTCATGATAGTATCACTATTGCATGCCCTACTGTTCATGATAGTATCACTATTGCGTGCCCTACTGTTCATGATAGTATCACTATTGCATGCCCTACTGTTCATGATAGTATCACTATTGCATGCCCTACTGTTCATGATAGTATCACTATTGCGTGCCCTACTGTTCATGATAGTATCACTATTGCGTGCCCTACTGTTCATGATAGTATCACTATTGCGTGCCCTACTGTTCATGATAGTATCACTGTTGCATGCCCTACTGTTCATGATAGTATCACTATTGCATGCCCTACTGTTCATGATAGTATCACTGTTGCGTGAACTTTTTACGTTTTTCCATGAATCTCCCCTGAAAGCCAAGACCCTTACCTTTTATGAGGAGTGTATATCGGAGTGCTCAGACTGCAGCCTTGTCTCACTCCTCACGACTGTGGAAAGAATTCAGTTCTGAGCCTTCCAATTTTCACTGCGCATCTACTGTGAGAATACATTGATTTATCACTGGATTGAAATACAGGGGTTATGAGTACCTCATTCCAAGTGTCCTACATTTAACATGTATTTAAAACCCTCTCTCTGTGTGTCTCTGTCTCTCTCTGTTGTCAGTCTCTCTGTCCTGTCTCTCTCTCTCATTGTCTGTCTCTCTCTGTCCATGTCTGTCTGTCTCTGTTGTCAGTCTCTCTGTCCGTGTCTCGCTCTGTGTGGCCTGCTTAACCAGAGTGTCTGCTGTGCTCTTCTCTGCCTGTAGGTGGAGCAGTCCAAGGTGCTGGTGAAGGAGGGTGGAGTCCAGTTACTGCTCACCATCGTGGACACACCAGGGTTCGGAGATGCCGTAGACAATAGCAACTGGTAAGCACTGTGTGTGTGTGTGTGTGTGTGTGTGTGTGTGTGTGTGTGTTAATGGGTGCAATATTAAATGTTTTTGGTATCTTCTGCAGTTGGCAGCCGGTGACTGACCACATTGACAGTAAGTTTGAGGATTATCTCAACGCAGAGTCACGCGTCAACCGTAGACAGATGCCGGACAACAGAGTGCACTGTTGCCTGTACTTCATCGCCCCCTCTGGGCACGGGTGAGTACTGCACCTTTAGCAAACAAACACATACACACATGCATATTCTGCTTGTATGGGTGCTTAACAAGACTGCTTCTTGGTAATGTGTATATTGCAGTAGTGAAGTACCTGTTGTGTGCATAACTACACCTCAAACACAGTGAAGTAATGACATTTATTTTTGATGCTTTTTAAAGAAAGGTTGCGTTGTTGGTCAAAAGTGGTTTGTGTCATGCTGACCAGGCAGGGCAGTGGTGGGTGGTGTGTGTAAGATGGAGAGGATTTGGGGTGTGTGTGTGGGGGTGTGGGTGTGTGTGTGTGCGCAAGTCTAAGTAGAGTTGCTTGAGCCGTCAAAGTTTTTCACCTCTACAATGTGTACATTCTGTAAAGATCTGTGCTTTCAAAATGGAGGCTGATGCAGTGAGTGTGTGTTGTGGGTAAATCAAAGCTAATTGATGCGGGGCTGTTGACCCAGCTGGCGTGAGCGGGGAGGAGTCAGGGATCCAGGCCGCCACATCTCTCACGGCTCCCGAGGGAACCTGGGGTCTCGGTCACTGAGGTGTGGGTGCAGATCGATCGCCCACATGACTAAAGCTGTTTGTGAAAGGTGCTATGAATCCCTCTGTTGCGAAAAAGGCCACGCCAGCGGAAGCAAATATGCTTATACTCGAGAAGAATTATAAATCATTTCTTTAAGTGCAAACAGCAAAGTTGCATCAAATCAGATATGATCTGTACGTCTCAGGCTCTTGCAGTTTAGCAGTGCGTCAGTCTTTACGCTGGATTTATGGAAGCCACTTTGAAAAGTGCCGAGGGACCAGACTACAGGCAGAGTGCTGCGTTCAGCTCAACTGCCCGTCCACATTCATGCGCTCTCGAGGAGACCAGGCCCTCACCGTGAAGAGCTCCGCTCTGGGTCAGAGAGACCAGGCCCTCACCATGAGGAGCTCCGCTCTGTTCAGAGAGACCAGGCCCTCACCATGAGTAGCTCCGCTCTGGGTCAGAGAGCCCAGGCCCTCACCGTGAAGAGCTCCGCTCTGGGAGGAGAGACCAGGCCCTCACCGTGAAGAGCTCCGCTCTGGGAGGAGAGACCAGGCCCTCACCGTGAAGAGCTCCGCTCTGGGAAGAGAGACCAGGCCCTCACCGTGAAGAGCTCCGCTCTGGGAAGAGAGACCAGGCCCTCACCGTGAAGAGCTCCGCTCTGGGAGGAGAGACCAGGCCCTCACCGTGAGGAGCTCCGCTCTGGGAGGAGAGACCAGGCCCTCACCGTGAAGAGCTCCGCTCTGGGAGGAGAGACCAGGCCCTCACCGTGAAGAGCTCCGCTCTGATCAGAGAGACCAGGCCCTCACCGTGAAGAGCTCCGCTCTGATCAGAGAGACCAGGCCCTCACCCTGAAGAGCTCCGCTCTGGTCAGAGAGACCAGGCCCTCACCGTGAAGAGCTCCGCTCTGATCAGAGAGACCAGGCCCTCACTGTGAAGAGCTCCGCTCTGATCAGAGAGACCAGGCCCTCACCGTGAAGAGCTCCGCTCTGATCAGAGAGACCAGGCCCTCACCGTGAAGAGCTCCGCTCTGATCAGAGAGACCAGGCCCTCACCGTGAAGAGCTCCGCTCTGGGAGGAGAGACCAGGCCCTCACCCTGAAGAGCTCCGCTCTGGGAGGAGAGACCAGGCCCTCACCCTGAAGAGCTCCACTCTGGGAGGAGAGACCAGGCCCTCACCCTGAAGAGCTCCGCTCTGGGAGGAGAGACCAGGCCCTCACCGTGAGGAGCTCCGCTCTGGTCAGAGAGACCAGGCCCTCACCGTGAAGAGCTCCGCTCTGGTCAGAGAGACCAGGCCCTCACCCTGAAGAGCTCCGCTCTGGTCAGAGAGACCGGGCCCTCACCGTGAAGAGCTCCGCTCTGGGAGGAGAGACCGGGCCCTCACCGTGAAGAGCTCCGCTCTGGTCAGAGAGACTGGGCCCTCACCGTGAAGAGCTCCGCTCTGGTCAGAGAGACCGGGCCCTCACCGTGAAGAGCTCCGCTCTGGTCAGAGAGACCGGGCCCTCACCGTGAAGAGCTCCGCTCTGGTCAGAGAGACCGGGCCCTCACCGTGAAGAGCTCCGCTCTGGGAGGAGAGACCGGGCCCTCACCCTGAAGAGCTCCGCTCTGGTCAGAGAGACCGGGCCCTCACCGTGAAGAGCTCCGCTCTGGGAGGAGAGACCGGGCCCTCACCGTGAAGAGCTCCGCTCTGGTCAGAGAGACTGGGCCCTCACCGTGAAGAGCTCCGCTCTGGTCAGAGAGACCGGGCCCTCACCGTGAAGAGCTCCGCTCTGGTCAGAGAGACCGGGCCCTCACCGTGAAGAGCTCCGCTCTGGTCAGAGAGACCGGGCCCTCACCGTGAAGAGCTCCGCTCTGGTCAGAGAGACCGGGCCCTCACAGTGAAGAGCTCCGCTCTGGGAGGAGAGACCGGGCCCTCACATTGAAGAGCTCCGCCCTGGGAGGAGAGACCGGGCCCTCACCGTGAAGAGCTCCGCCCTGGGAGGAGAGACCAGGCCCTCACCGTGAAGAGCTCCGCCCTGGGAGGAGAGACCAGGCCCTCACCGTGAAGAGCTCCGCCCTGGGAGGAGAGACCAGGCCCTCACCGTGAAGAGCTCCGCCCTGGGAGGAGAGACCAGGCCCTCACCGTGAAGAGCTCCGCCCTGGGAGGAGAGACCAGGCCCTCACCGTGAAGAGCTCCGCCCTGGGAGGAGAGACCAGGCCCTCACCGTGAAGAGCTCCGCCCTGGGAGGAGAGACCAGGCCCTCACCGTGAAGAGCTCCGCCCTGGGAGGAGAGACCAGGCCCTCACCGTGAAGAGCTCCGCCCTGGGAGGAGAGACCAGGCCCTCACCGTGAAGAGCTCCGCCCTGGGAGGAGAGACCAGGCCCTCACCGTGAAGAGCTCCGCCCTGGGAGGAGAGACCAGGCCCTCACCGTGAAGAGCTCCGCCCTGGGAGGAGAGACCAGGCCCTCACCGTGAAGAGCTCCGCTCTGGGAGGAGAGACCGGGCCCTCACCGTGAAGAGCTCCGCTCTGGTCAGAGAGACCGGGCCCTCACCGTGAAGAGCTCCGCTCTGGGAGGAGAGGGCTTCACAAAAGGCTTCAGGGGCCTGTTTGTCAAGCCTGTTGTTTTAAAATACATTTGTAGTTCTCTTTGTTTTTATTTCAGAAATCTGGTTTCCCCATTATGTCAGTGGTGATGCTTTAATTGTATTGGCATTGTGTCCAAATATAAGCAAGAATGTTTTCTGAGTGTCATGCTATTTACTTAATAGCCTCATCAATCGTTAAAATTCACATGGTCTAATTTAAAAACAGTAAGATATTGATGTACAGAGTGTACAGCAAAGCCTTAAAAATATCAGGGTTCTCCTCATAACTGGCGAAGCACACATGGGCTTCCTGCCTCTCACTGTGCTTGTCCCTACACCAGAACACTTATTATTCATGCTAAAACAATGGATTTATTTGGAAAACGTATCATTTTGACATTGAGAGTCATCAATCTATACTTTGACGTCAAACGTCTGGTATAATGACCAGCCTCCGTGTGAGTCCCACTGCCGGGGTGTGAAGTGCTCAGGCAAGATGTGCAGACTCTCACGCACACATTCTGCATGTTTGTTCTCTCTCTCTCTCTCTCTCTCTCTCTCTCTCTCTCTCTCTCTCTCTCTCTCTCTCTCTCTCTGCTGTCAGTCTGAAGCCGTTGGACATCGAGTTCATGAAGCGTCTCCATGAGAAAGTGAACATCATCCCTCTCATCGCCAAAGCTGACACACTCACTCCTGAGGAGTGCCAACAGTTTAAGAAGCAGGTGTGTGTGTTCCTGTGTTTGGGGGGGTTGTGTGCCTGTGCGTGCATGAGTCTCATTGTGCAGATATGAATAAGCCACCGGTTTGTATTCGTGGTATTTTGGATTGTATACATAGGTTGGTATTTTGGATTGTATACATAGGTTGGTATTTTGGATTGTATACATAGGTTGGTGTTTTGGATTGTATACATAGGTTTGTATTTTGGATTGTATACATAGGTTGGTGTTTTGGATTGTATACATAGGTTTGTATTTTGGATTGTATACATAGGTTGGTGTTTTGGATTGTATACATAGGTTGGTGTTTTGGATTGTATACATAGGTTGGTGTTTTGGATTGTATACATAGGTTGGTGTTTTGGATTGTATACATAGGTTGGTGTTTTGGATTGTATACATAGGTTGGTGTTTTGGATTGTATACATAGGTTTGTATGTATTTGGAGATTAAAATTGTCCTTTGGTTCTACATTTTGGTGACTAGAGGAGGGTATAATGAAGTGATCTGGGTTTTTTCGACCTTTTATATGATGATCTTATGATACAGTGTGTGTATAGAGCAGTTACACGTGTTGGGCTGTATAGAGCAGTTACACGTGTTGGGCTGTATAGAGCAGTTACACCTGTTGGGCTGTATAGAGCAGTTACACCTGTTGGGCTGTATAGAGCAGTTACACCTGTTGGGCTGTATAGAGCAGTTACACCTGTTGGGCTGTATAGAGCAGTTACACCTGTTGGGCTGTATAGAGCAGTTACACCTGTTGGGCTGTATAGAGAGCAGTTACACCTGTTGGGCTGTATAGAGCAGTTACACGTGTTGGGCTGTATAGAGAGCAGTTACACGTGTTGGGCTGTATAGAGTAATTACACGTGTTGGAGTTCTGAAATTTTCACCTTGGGTGCATGTCCAATGTGAGAGACATAATCCCGATTCACAATGTATGATTTTTAAAAATAATTTGTGTGTTACTGATGCAAATAAGTATTTGAACATCTGTGAAAATCAATGGTAATATTTGGTACAGTAACCTTTGTTTGCAATAACAGAGGTTAAATGTTTCCTGTAGTTTTTCACCAGGTGTGCACACACTGCAGCAGGTATTTTGACCCATTCCTCCACACAGATCTTCACCAGATCAACCAGGTTTCTGGGCTGTTGCTAAGAAACAGAGTTTGAGTTTCCTCCAAAGATTTTCTATAGGGTTTAGGTCTGAAGACTGGCTAGGCCACTCCAGAACCTTGATATGTTTCTTACAGAGCCACTCCTTGGTTATCCTGGCTGGGTGCTTTGGGTCATTGTCATGTTGAAAGACCCAGCCACGACCCATCTTCAGTGCTTTAACTGAGGGAAGGAGGTTGTTCCCCAAAATCTCCCAATACATGGCCCCGGTCATCCTCTCCTTAATACAGTGCAGTCGTCCTGTCCCATGTGCAGATAAACACCCCCAAAGCACAATGCTTCCACCCCCATGATTCACAGTGGGTGTTTTTAGATGGTACTCATTATTCTTTGTCCTTCAAAAACGGTGAGTGGAATTAAGACCAATAAGTTCTATTTTGGTCTCATCTGACCACAGATCTTTCTCCCATGATGCCTCTGGATCATTCAAATGTTCATGGGTGAACTTAAGACAGGCCTGGACATGTGCTGATTTAAACAGGAGAACCTTCTGTACCATACATGACTTTAAACTATGACGTCTTAGTGTATTACCCACAGTAACTTTGGAAACAGTAGTGCCAGCTCTCTTCAGGTCATTGACCAGCTCCTCCCATGTAGTTCTGGGCTGGTTCCACACCTTTCTTAGGATCACTGCTACACCACGAGGTGAGATCTTACATGGAGCTCCAGTCTGAGGGAGACTGACAGTCATGTTTAGCTTAGTTGGTCTTTTTTCACCAAGCTGCTTGGTAGTTGTCCTGTAGACCTTTCCAGCCTTGTGGAGGTCTACAATTTAGTCTCTGGTGTCCTGGTTTGGACCCCTCTTTGGTCTTAGTCATGTTATCAGAGTCTTACTAATTGTGTAGGGTGGACGGGTGTCTTTATGCAGCTAACAACCTCAAACAGGTGTTTCTAATTTAGAATAATAAGTAGAGTGCAGGTGGACTTTTTAAAGGTGGACTAACAGGTCTTTGAGGGCCAGAATTTTTGCTGATTGGCAGGTGTTCAAATACTTATTTGCAAAAGTAACAGACACATTATTAAAAAAATCATACATTGTGATTTCTGGATTTTAGAGGCAGCAGTATAGTAGATGCAGTTGCAGGTGACCATCAGTGGCCCACGTGCAGCACAGCACACGTGTGACTCAGTAGATGAAGCTTTGCTGGAGTTGTGTGTTCAGGCTGGAGTTGTGTGTTCAGGCTGGAGTTGTGTGTTCAGGCTGGAGTTGTGTGTTCAGGCTGGAGTTGTGTGTTCAGGCTGGAGTTGTGTGTTCTGCTGCTTCAGCCATAAACCACAGTGAAAGTGAATCATAGCTGTAAACCTGCTCCATCTCACTCTCCATCTTCATCTGAGCCACTTGCTCTTTACAGCAGTCTCTCCCCCCCTCATAACTCCTACAGATAATGCGGGAAATCCAGGAGCACAAAATAAAGATCTATGAATTTCCAGAAACGGACGATGAGGAAGAGAACAAGTTGGTGAAGAAGATAAAGGTGAGTGGTGTGTGTGCGCATCCCTGTGTGTGATCGCGCTGACCTTGTGGTGATGTGTGATGATCCACTCTTATGTTTCTAAATACCGTCAGTACTGGGGGACTGCAGCTGAGCATAGGCAGCGATCACTGATGTTTCCCTTAGGTCAGACAAAGAGGGACACACACACACACACACTCACCACTCCACCCCCCTAAACAGACACTACACACACTCCCCACATACACGCATGGATGCTTTTACAACACACACACACAAATACATACTCCCCACATACACACGGAGTTGTATTTCTCTCACACACACACACTGGTAATATCAGGCATTCCTCCAGTGTGTGTGCCCTTGAATGGGGTCACACTAAGCGTGTCTTTGCAGACTCTCCACAGTCCAGTTTTAGACCAGTGAAACGGTGATCTCTCTCCCACCCCCAAGCTAAGGAAGGCTCTCTAGATAATCCCGTCCCTGTGGTCCGCCTCGCCCCTAACGCATCAAGGCACGGTGTTGACGTCCACGTGCATGTATGTGAATGTGAGTGCTGAGGTGAAGGTGAGGTCACGTGTGCTGTGCTCACCTGTGCTGTGCTTACCTGTGTGCAGGATCGCCTCCCACTGGCCGTGGTGGGCAGTAACACCATCATCGAGGTCAACGGGAAGCGTGTGAGAGGGAGGCAATACCCGTGGGGCGTGGCCGAAGGTAAAGGGGGCGTGTGTGTGTGTGTGTGTGTGTGTGTGTGTGTGTGTGTGTGTGTGTGTGTGTGACGCTTCACAGGCCTCTCACACAGCAAGCTCCTGCACTGAACCGCTTCACAAGCGATGTGTGTGGTCCGTTTCATCTGAAGGATATTACCAGCAGACCTCTGAGAGACGTGTGATATTAGTGATTCCTAATGTGTTGAGACGTTTAGAATGTGGTTTTAGGCCCTCGTCAGTAAGACAAGAATGATGTGAATTACACGTGTTTACATTATAGACCCAACCATGAGTATCACATGAAGGTCAGAATCATAATCTGATTCGTCCTTGATACTACTTAGTATGAGTGTGTGTGTTGTCTCATTACACACTCGCTTTTGTCCGTTTTCTTTAAATTATACTCGTATGGGTATATGTATACAAGTATGGATGGGTAGGTGTGTGTGTGTTTGTGTGTGAGCATGCACATTCTCATTGCACCCTTAGGCTTTTGTAGATGTGTGCATGTGTTCAGAGCAAAGGCATTTCTGCTGTGCAGACATATATGCAGTAATGTGTGTGTGCGGGGAAGTAGGGGTGTGTGTGGGGTTGGGGGGTGTGGGGTGTGTGGGGTTGGGGGTGTCCTGGGACTGGGATCAGAGGGTTTCAAATGACTGAAATGGTTTTGACAGGAATGTGCAACATGGAAGCTTTAAATGCCATGTGAGTGGTTGGCCATTTGTCAGCTATCTCAACCAATCGACAGCCTGCGTGTACCGTGACATTAGTGCGGTTCATGCGCCATCTACTGGTTGTGAAGGTTATTGCACAGAAGAGCAAAACGATCACAGTCCTACTCAATCGAGTTGTATTTATTTATTAGGACTGCCAGCACTAAAACTACGAGTTTATCTGCTCTAAGCTTAAAAGTAGGAGGCGTCTTACAGGTTAAGAGTCTCCGTGTGTATCACACTGGACCTGTGACTCTCTGCGACTTTCTGCGTTTGTTTTCCAGTTGAGAACGGCGAACACTGCGACTTCACCGTGCTGCGGAACATGCTGATCAGGTTGGTGTCTGGGGTTTGGGCCCCGGGGCCCCAGGGCCGACGTGTGTGACGCCTGCCCTCTCATCTCCACTGTTCTCTGGGGTTTGGGCCCCGGGGCCCCAGGGCCGACGTGTGTGACGCCTGCACTCTCATCTCCACTGTTCTCTGGGGTTTGGGCTGGCAGGACCCACATGCAGGACCTGAAGGACGTGACCAATAACGTCCACTATGAGAACTACCGCAGCAGGAAACTCGCCGCCGTCACCTACAACGGTGCGGACAACAACAAGGCAAAAGGACAGCTCACCAAGTGAGTGTGAGGGCGGTCCTGTGGGCGGTCCTGTGGGCCTGCTTGTGGAAAGGGGTGTGTGTGCTCGCATGTTTGTGTGTATGTGTATAAAACTGACTTTCAGAGTGTATTGTGTGCATGTCTAGGATGTGAGGATATTTAGATTTCAAGTTGAATGACTGCATGAGAACTGAATTAACCGCATTGTTTTGTACACTTCCTGAGGTCTTACTACTGTGTCTGTCCCACACTTTAACAGTGATGTAAAAAAAAAATGGAATTGCTTTTAAATGGCCTCTGAGCTCCATGTGGCCCTATTACTACTTTACAGCTGAAGTTTACCGTCTCCCAGCTCCGCCCCCTCCCACTGCTCCGTCCCCCCTCCCACCAAGAGGCCACACCAGTAATGCTGAACTGAAGCACACAGCTTCATGCACAAAGCTGGCTGCCTCCACACACAGCCCTCACCTCTAACCCCGCCCTCCAGTATTGCCTCACCACCTCTAACCCCGCCCTCCAGTGTTGCCTCACCACCTCTAACCCCGCCCTCCACAGTGTTGCCTCACCACCTCTAACCCCGCCCTCCACAGTGTTGCCTCACCACCTCTAACCCCGCCCTCCACAGTGTTGCCTCACCACCTCTAACCCCGCCCTCCACAGTGTTGCCTCACCACCTCTAACCCCGCCCTCCACAGTGTTGCCTCACCACCTCTAACCCCGCCCTCCACAGTGTTGCCTCACCACCTCTAACCCCGCCCTCCATAGTGTTGCCTCACCACCTCTAACCCCGCCCTCCACAGTGTTACCTCACCACCTCTAACCCCGCCCTCCACAGTGTTACCTCACCACCTCTAACCCCGCCCTCCACAGTGTTACCTCACCACCTCTAACCCCGCCCCCCACAGTGTTACCTCACCACCTCTAACCCCGCCCTCCACAGTGTTACCTCACCACCTCTAACCCCGCCCCCCACAGTGTTACCTCACCACCTCTAACCCCGCCCCCCACAGTGTTACCTCACCACCTCTAACCCCGCCCTCCACAGTGTTACCTCACCACCTCTAACCCCGCCCTCCACAGTATTACCTCACCACCTCTAACCCCGCCCCCCACAGTGTTACCTCACCACCTCTAACCCCGCCCTCCACAGTGTTACCTCACCACCTCTAACCCCACCCCCCACAGTGTTACCTCACCACCTCTAACCCCGCCCCCCACAGTGTTACCTCACCACCTCTAACCCCGCCCCCCACAGTGTTACCTCACCACCTCTAACCCCGCCCCCCACAGTGTTACCTCACCACCTCTAACCCCGCCCCCATGCCCACTGCACCACCCTGTGTATTCAGTCAGGCATGAGCTGACCCCTCCGCCTTCAGCTGCATGACAGCCGCATGATAAAGTGTGTGTGTTTTTGTTCTTGTTTTAGATTTGACACAGTTGAAGGCATGTAAGTGGCTCGCTACAGTTGCACCATTAGACGCCCCTGTCCTGCCCGTCCTATCTCTGTCCTGCCCATCCTATCTCTGTCCTGCCCGTCCTATCTCTGTCCTGCCCCTGTCCTGCCCGTTCTATCTCCGTCCTGCCCCCGTCCTGCCCGTTCTATCTCTGTCCTGCCCCTGTTCTATCTCTGTCCTGCCCCTGTCCTGCCCGTTCTATCTCTGTCCTGCCCCTGTTCTATCTCTGTCCTGCCCCCGTTCTATCTCTGTCCTGCCCCTGTTCTATCTCTGTCCTGCCCCTGTCCTGCCTCTTTCCTCTTGCCCTTCCCTCCCTCTCTGTCTGCACTGCCCTACAGCAGGTGCCCCGTTTCCAGCAAGCTGGGGAATATTGGACTCTCTCTAGGGCGGGGCTAGTTGGGTTCTCTCTCTGTGTAGGGCGGGGCTAGGTCAGCGTTCATCGCAACAGATACCCGGATAATACCAGAACAGGAAGAGGCGTTTCCTGTTGGACGGACGTGAGATTCTTCACTGTTTCTAGCTTGGTGCCTTCCCTACGCCTGCTGCAGCTTAGCTCACTAACACAGCCCGTGAGGAAGCTCTGGGTCTTAAAGCCTGCCCTTTCAAGGGTCTCTGTCTTTCACACGACTCGCCTCACTCTTGGCTGTAGGGTTGCAGCGGTAACCGGTTTCATGGTATATCACGGTATTAAAATGCACGCTTATCATACCGTGCGCGTTTGCTCGCAAAAGTATAAACCTAGCTTTTTAAGGTCTTTGCTTTCACTGGATGTGAAAGACGCCATTAATTTACATGATTTCATTTTCAAATTCTGACATGCCTGTTTTTCGTACGTTAAAACCAGACTCTATGTGAAAGCCTTAAAATAGAAATCTCTATTGTGAGGATCATGTCAGAAATAAATCCTCTCGGCAGTATCTGGTTATATTCTAACTTGGCAGTAAAATGGACGTTTACAACAGTTGTTGTTCAGACACTGACCCAGGCTCAGTGTATCAGATATTAAATAATTTCAACTTGAATGATTGTAGGCCTACTGAAATCCATGATTTATGTTTCTCTAATTTTGCAGTATTTATATAAACAGGTGTACAGCTTATTTTTTTTTAAGGAGACATTTTGTATACAATATTTCCAGGTTTCTACAATAAATCGTTAATTGAACAAAAAAGAAAACTTTTGTTGTAATTTCTTTAAGGGTGAGTGTATCTTTTAATAATATATGTAACAAACTGTGATACCGTGATAACCGTGATACCGCGGTATTTTCTGAGACGGTTATCATACCGTGAAAATCTCATACCATTGCAACCCTACGTAGGCTGTCGGAATCTTCTATTAATGCTGCACTGTTACAAGCTGATAATTGTGTATTTGTGCGTCTGCCTGCATTGTGTGCGTGTGTGAGCAGAAGTCCGCTGGCCCAGATGGAGGAGGAGAGGCGAGAACACGTGGCCAAGATGAAGAAGATGGAGAGTGAGATGGAGCAGGTGTTTGAGATGAAAGTTAAGGAGAAGCTGCAGAAACTGAAAGACTCTGAGGCTGAGGTACATCTCCATCAACAGTTCCCCAACACCAGGACTCCATCACCACCGTCTCTGTGTACCATCTACAACGTGTGTGTGTGTGTGTGTGTGTGTGTGTGTGTGTGTGTGTGTGTGTGTGTGTGTGTGTGTGTGTGTGTGTGTGTTCCCTCAGCTCCAGAGACGTCACGAGCAGATGAAGAAGAATCTGGAGGCGCAGCACAAGGAGCTGGAGGAGAAGAGGAGACAGTTTGAGGAGGAGAAGATCAGCTGGGAGGCCCAGCAGCGCCTGGTGGAGCAGCAGAAACTCGACGCCTCCAGGTACACACACACACGCACACGTATACATTTACACACACACGTATACATTTATACACATACGCTCGCACACAGACACAACACACACTCACAAACAGGCACAGATATGTGTGCACACACATTAGTACTGCTTAGGGTTAATCAAATAAAAACCGTCCTGACCTGCAGAGCAACCTTTAACCTGACCTTAAATGCAGCTGTAACCACACTAGCCGTAAGCCACCCCTAAAATTTAGACTAACCTAAACAGGCTAACCTTTTTGTTTTTCTTTTTCCCTTTTCACACATTGTGTCTTTGAGAACATTTGTCCTAACCTGATGATTGAACAGCTTCAGTCAGACGCCTGTACTCTGAATATCAGTCATACAAGCTCATTTTTATCATGAAAGTTTCTTTAGAATAACACTTTCTTGCACTTTTCCCCCTCAGAACCTTGGAAAAAAACAAAAAGAAGAAGATATTTTAAAGTGTTCGGAGCACAACAATGTACTAGTTGCCAATAACGCCAGCCTGGACTGTCTGTCGGTTGACCAAAATGAAATAACTATTGCCCATGAATTTTCACCCGGTGTCTGTCTGCCGTGGGAGGATGGTTCGGGGTTAAGACAGCGAGAGGGTGAGAGATGCCAACTTAATGTCTACGTGGTGTACTGCATCTCAAAAAGAAATACAATACTGTCAGCCCACCTTTACCCAATCACCCGTCCGTCAGCCCACCTTTACCCAATCACCCGTCCCTGTCAGCCCACCTTTACCCAATCACCCGTCCCTGTCAGCCCACCTTTACCCAATCACCCGTCCCTGTCAGCCCACCTTTACCCAATCACCCGTCCCTGTCAGCCCACCTTTACCCAATCACCCGTCCCTGTCAGCCCACCTTTACCCAATCACCCATCCCTGTCAGCCCACCTTTACCCGTCCCCGTCAGCCCACCTTTACCCGTCCCCGTCAGCCCACCTTTACCCGTCCCCGTCAGCCCGTCAGCCCACCTTTACCCGTCCCCGTCAGCCCACCTTTACCCATCCCCGTCAGCCCACCTTTAGCCAATCGCTGTGCTTCATCAGTTACACAGTGCTCACTATTCAGCTGTTGTTAAACACCGAAGACAGTAGGCAGGACCATAAGGCTGTTGAAGTGTCCTGTTTCTAATAGACCTCAGCTACATAGTCCAGAAGGCTGCCAACACATGCACCCTCTCTCTCGCTCGCTCTCTCGCTCGCTCTCTCTCGCTTGCTCTCTCTCTCTCTCTCTCTCTCTCTCTCTCTCTCTCTCTCTCTCTCTCTCTCTCTCTCTCTCTCTCTCTCTCTCTCTCTCTCTCTCTCTCTCTCGATATACTGTATTGTCGTATAGTGCAGAGGGCCGCCCCCTCCCCTCACACTGACTGGCTCCATCTGTAAACCTCTAGGCTGAAGAACACCTCAGGCAATCCACTTATTGTTTTGTTTTAATTTGTTTGTTTTTAGTTAAAAAATGTGGCTTTAATTTCTGGTATACTCTTCCACTTTTTGTGTAATTTAAGTTATCTAGCCTTGGACCGCATTGTATTCGTTTGTTTATGCAACGTTCCTTTGGTTTTGATTTTATTTGTCTTCTATATCGACCCTGATACACCTGTTGCTATTGGCGACACTTTAAGTGGTACCATAGCTATTTACAAATCCTAAATGTGTCATTTAGGCTCCGGTTTTCATGTGGGGGGGGGGGGTTGTTTTGTTTTGATGTTTTATTTAGATTTTGTTTGTTTAATTTTTTATGTATGGACAAGCAAAATATTTTTAATGGACTGCATGTAATATTGCTTGCTGGTATTACATTGGATTTAGACAAATTCATGTGAAATTGTCTTACAAAACGAGGAAAGAACAAAGAAGCCATGTGCATATATGTTTGTTGTCTGATCCAACTCTCAGCTTGCTGGGCCTGTGTTATGATGGTTACCACCTCCAGGGTCTCTTTTTTGTTAAAAGCTTGGTGAGCTGCTCCTATCGACCCGTTACTTTACCACATTGATCAGACGTCCGGTTTTCGGTACTCCACTTCCACACACTGTGGATGAACAACTACAAGCCCACCCCCACTAAATCTCCACCACACTCACCAGTCCTTTATTGGTGTGCTCCAGGACGGTTCTGGGAGGTGGTCCTGCTTCCTTGCTGTTCCTGATTGGCCATTTTGGAGCAGTGGGTGGAGAGCACCCACATGACTGGCTGTGTTCAAAAAACACATTTACCTTTTGGTTATGTACTGCATCTATACATATATATATATACAGTAGAACCTCGGAAGTGGACGGTAATCCGTTCCGGAACTGACGTGGTCAAGTTCCAAATCGAATTTCCTCATGAGAAATAACTGAAAACCGATTAATTGGTTTTCGAAAAAATTATCAACAATTACACTCTTAGTTAAGTAATACTGTATAAAGTTAATGTTTTAACAAAATAAAACAAAAAGTCTGTCACACAAATGCGTTTTTCATACTTCTCTGTGATCGCCTTTTTGAACTCTATTGTTCTTTACTGTTTTCCTCTTCTGCTTTTCTGCTGTCTTTCTTGGGACTGATGTTTTTTTTTTTGTCTAAAGTACAAAAAAAACACAAAAAACAACAAAAATACAGCAAAAGTTTGGAGCACAGCCTCAAAATGGTTTAAACCCCATTGAACAACAACGCCAACTAGCGGCATGTGACTGAAACGCCAACTGTATTTTGTTTACAAATGTCACGAGTCGGTCAGATTCCGAAGTTTTGTTTGAGCTCCGAGACAAAATTTTGCGAAATTTTGCGTCGAAGTCCAAATATGTCAAGTAGAGGCGGTCGAGTTCCAGGGTTCTACTGTATATATTTTTTTCTTCCTTTGTTTTATTCATTTTTATTGTACAAAGTCACATAATAAAACTGTGATTATACCACTTCATGTGTACATGAATTTGTCTCGATCATATGTAAGCATGTTATTTTTTATCTTCTTTCCAATAATTAATTAAAACTTTGTCAAAAAAAATCAGTTTTTTTTTTTGTTTTTTTTTTTTGTGAAATGTTTAGTCAGTCTGGGTAAATAGGATATCTACCAGTTGACAGTTCAGCAGGAGTACCATGACTGAACAGCAGAGAGCATTCATTAACTTTTATCTTCTAAATTAACTAATTAATTTTTAATTTCTAAAGTTTCTAATTATGGATACCTAACAGTCATTATTGAGGACCACAGTGTGTGCTGATGTGTGTCCAAAATGTGATCTACAACACCTGGTTGTAATAACTAATCTGAAGCTACAGAGGTCTCGTTAAATGAAGTGGCATTGTAAACACTGACCCCTGCTGGACACTCAATGCACGAAGTACCATTTAATCCTACACCCCGTTTTTGCATAACCTGAGTCAGTTCATTAAAAAATTAAATAATGAGCTGATGAATCTATCTCTGAATGTGCAGGAACGTCATTCCACTGAAGGCTTCATCTGGAACGATTTATGCAACAAAGTGGTGTCGTTTGGTGATTTAGGATTAATCACACGAGCTGCCTTTGATCACGATTATTCATGTCACCAATGAGGTTCAAGAAATACATTTTAAAAGTATTAACTTTTTATTACTGCTACATTAACAAACATCAATACAATGCCATTTTGTTTACAAAGTTTTGGTGCTTTTTAACAGCAGTATAAAATAAATACAATACAATGCAATCAAATCATATAGAAAAATCAAAGCTGATCCTAAGAACGTTCCTCAGACCAACATCTCCCACAGTCCTAATGGGCCTACAGTTTGTACCTATCCATGTTGCAATGGTGTTTGTTAGCTTGTCTTTTTTTGTTTGTCTACAGTTTTCCACACACTGTCCAACGTGCTCTGATAAAGCCCCATGCTATTTATGGGTGTCAACTGTGTACTGCCTTTAAGTTATATTTAAGACTGGAAGTACTCTAGTACTCAGCATTGACTCTGACCTCTGTACTGACCACCTCACACACCATGTGATGAGACTTTTCTCTGCTCTCTGATTGGCCTTCTGCTCTCCCTGGGCATCGAGTTAGACATGGTCATGACCAATCACTGTTGGCCTTGCTTGAGCGTTTGACTTCTCAGGTCAAAGTGCAAGTTTGATATTTGAGCATTGTAGATATTTTGTGTAAACAACCCACTATTTCACAATAACTCTAGGAAAATCTTATTTTTTTAGGTTTTTGTAGGCAAATATTACATTGTAGGCATAAAGGTTTGTTTAAATTTGTGGTGATGTGATGCACAGTGATGAGTTCAGGTGTTCTAAGGAGTCAGGTTGCTCTTGCAGGAATATCTCACTGCCTTACACACATCTGTTTCTCTGCTCATGGCCCATTTGGAACAGAAGACTGGACTTCCTTATGTAACCCACAGAGCATTTTAATTTCCCCTCTGTCCACACCCGGACCTCTCTGGCATCCGTACAGTTCCTGCCAAATTAACACCCAGGCTGTATTTGCTTATTGACAAGAAGGAACAGTGTCTTCCTGCCAGATTCTGCTCCTTTAGTTTTTGTCTGGCTGTTTAACTGCCTGTTGGATGATGACCTCACTCTCTCTGGCCAAGAGGCGATCTGACTGACAGGAGGGACAATCAGCTGTGGTGGTTATTGGTAACAGGCCTCTCCTCTGTGTACCTGCACACACCACAGACCGTGTGTGACTCTCCCTCCCAACCAGAACACACACGTACACTGCATTTCACATAGCCAGCGTATCTAAGAGTTACCAGACCCCGAAGCTATGAAAGAATAGAGCAAATTCCCTTTTGTGTAATCTGATGTTATTTTGATCCTGGGTCCATCATTTAGTTACATTTCTGAAAATGACTTTTACTTTTTACTGTCCTGAACATATTGATATCATCAGGTCCCTTTCCATACAGTCTCTGAGCTTCACACAGTGTGTCACGACAGCCCCAGTAGTGACGGCAGCCAGGGGTGAATGTGTTAGTGAGATGATGGAGGGAGGGGCTGTGAACTGACACAGCTCCCCGCACAGCAGAACACAGCACCGCAGAACATAGCACAGCAGAGTTTTCAAGGGTTTTCTTGTGAACGGCGATACGATGTGTTTGGGTCTTGGATAAGCCCAGATGCATGTTTTAGTGTGTTGCACAGGTTTCAGGAGTTCCTGCAGACAGCTCAGAGCAGTGGTACATGTCTCCCCACTGCTAAACAACCGACAGAGGAACGTTCCCTGTGGCCCCACTGGCTCTTAACTGTTCCAGCCCAGGAAAACTCAGAGAAATGCAGGTCAGAGAGACATGGACTTCAGTTCAAGGTACCGTCCTGTGTCGAGGGACCGGCAGACCCGGCTGAATCCATGCGCCCAGGAGACCGCAGTAAACAGTTCCTCAATAGGCGAACTCAAGCAGAGTTCACTATCAGTCTGGAACTTGGACCAATCATTGATTCATTCATCTTCTAAACCGCTTAACCCAGTTCAGGATTAAGAGGTGGAACTTGGACCAGACGCTAACAAATGGGGCAGCCCTATAGAAGCCTGCAGTGACTTGGGTAGTGTTTACTTTGGCAGTGTTTTTTGGACAGCTGGAGGTGTGAGCAGTTAAGTTAAGAGTGACCTGTTTCGTGTCAGCTTTCACGCCCGTTCGGACATTTATGACTCGATTTATAATTCTTAGCTCTACTTTTCATGTGCCGGTCATGTAATTAACTTCCCGATCAGGACTGGATTCCAAGTAACCACAGTCACTGATTCCACAGCGAGACTGGTCTTCATTAGTTCATGATGGTGTCACAGCGAGACTGGTCTTCATTAGTTCATGATGGTGTCACTGCAGTTCTCAAATAACATGGGTCTTGGATCATATGACACAGGTTTTATGAGGGACTGCAGCCCAGACTGAAAACATCCTCCTAAACTATCATCAAATCGATGAAATACGACATTAATATTTAATGGTCAAGAAGGGGAGGGCAAATTGATAGAAAATAGAACATTATGTGCAGGGTGATGTCGTTACTTCTATTTTGATTAATGTTTTGTTAAACATTAACTGTGTGTCCTATAAGACACTGTATGTATATTTGGAGCAGTTCTGGTTGTTTCAGGACACCTCTGACAGTGTAAATGTGATTGATCTTATCTGACTGCCCTGTGTACGTGCAGTGTGTCTGTTGCATGTAATTTGACAACCACTGCAAGTCTGCAGCATAGTGCTGTATGCTCAGAGAGGTGCGAGCTGGCCGGTTTCCCATGGTCAGTTTTACTGAAGGTTCAACCGGCAGGTCCCCGGTAGGGTGGTGCCAACGGTATGACTCTTCCCTCTGTAGTGTCTGGGTGGTGTTTTTCCTCTTGCTGTGCCAACGTCCTCTGCCAGGTACGTATCAAAGCCCTGCAGCTAACGTGAAGATATAGATTATCTTAAAGGCACAGTTTTATGTGACATTTCACCCCATATCACACAAAGACGTTGATTATAATTATACATGTTTTAAAGACTCACTTCTGCTTATTTTAACGGGATTAAAACGGTCTACCATCTCCTGACGCTAGGAGAGGAAACGAGCATTGCTATGCCAGTTGTATCTGAGCAGCTACAGAAACTGTTGTATCAAATGCTTGTCCAGTTGCTCTGGTTTAAATCTCGCGGACGTAAAGTGAAAGTATTTAAATCGGCTAAGGCCAGTGATTCAGCGGATATTTCAGCCTCAGTATTGTCTATTTGGGACCTGTATTCCCAAAATAAATCAAGTGGATCACAAGTGAATGGATCCGTCCCGAGAGCCACGCCCCCTTCTGACGTGCGAACGGGACCAGCGCTCCTCAGACCATCCAACCTGCTCCACACCGGTCTAGATGTTCCAGTGAGACCTTACTGCTCCACACCGGACTACCTAGATGTTCCAGTGAGATCTTACAGCTCCACACCGGACTAACTAGATGTTCCTGTGTGATCTTACTGCTCCACACCGAACTACCTAGATGTTCCAGTGAGATCTTACAGCTCCACACCGGACTAACTAGATGTTCCAGTGTGATCTTACTGCTCCACACCGGACTAGATGTTCCAGCATTTGTATGGCGGAATATGCAGAGCAGCTCACCGAAAGCGTCAGACAGGATTAGACAGCGCGGAGGTAACGACCTGCCCTATAAACCCGTACTGGTCGTGTTCACGGTTCCTCGCTGGTTCTGAGGAGTCTCGTCCGCTTCTACAGCCGCACGTACGTTTAACGCAGGTCATGAGATCGCGGGCGGACACCGAGTCTCTCCGCGCAGTGAGAGTTTTGGATCTGTAGCCCGAGGAGGTTCGGCGAGCCGGTCAACGGACATGGGGGGAAATTTGGGCTGTCACAGGTCCATCCCCAAGGACCCAACAGATTTGTGTCACGGCAAGCGCAAGTTCAGCGCGGCGTGTAACTTCAGCAACATCCTGGTGAACCAGGAGCGCCTGAACATCAACACGGCGACCGAGGAGGAGCTGATGACCCTGCCGGGGGTGAGCCGCACCGTGGCGCGGAACATGGTGGAGTACCGGGAGCGCATAGGGGGCTTCAGGAAGGTGGAGGACCTCGCACTGGTCACTGGGGTCGGCGCTACCAAACTAGAAGCCATCAAACTGGAAATATGCGTCTCGAGCAGGAGTGGGTCATCTCAGCACTCTCCGTCCTCCATACGGAGGGACCAGGAGCACCTCGCGTGTTCCGGCATGAACATCAACACCGCCACGCCGGCCCAGCTGCTCAGCATCCGCGGCATCACCGAGAAGCTGGCGAGGAACATCGTCGAGTACCGGACGCAACACGGTCCGTTCAGAACCATCGAGGACCTCGTCAAAGTCCCGCAGATCAATTCGTCGCTGCTGGACAAAATTCGTTTCCAGATCTTTGTGCAGCGGTCCAGGACGCCTTCGACCAACACGAACGGCGGGTTGACGGTCTCGACCAAGTCGCAACCGAGCCCGACGTCTTTCAGTCTGAGCAGCGACGAACTGGACCTCCCTCCCGGGGGCCCCACGCAGATGGTGTCGGTCCGGCAGAACGTGGAGGTTCCGGCGGGCAGGCGCGACGGGAGAGCCGTGATCCGGGTGGCTGCGTGGGACCTGCAGCGCTGCTCCTCCGACAAGGCCAACAACCCGGGGGTCAGAGAGGTGGTGTGTATGACCATACTGGAGAACGAGTAAGTGTTTCATACACGACACCGATACCGAATCGGTGCTGATTACCAATACGTAGAATGCAAAACGCTTCTCCTATTTTCTAGTTTTACATTTCTTAACATGTCATAGTAAATGCAATACCTTAGAAAGTACATGTCTTCTGTAAGGCAATTCTGACTGTGTTTTTAGCAGACTGGAGTTTATTAACGTGGAAATATGTTCCAATAAGGAATTATTCCAGCGTTTTCGTCTTGATTGAGAGATTGCAGTGTTTGTATTGGGAGTCTGTATCAGAATCAGACATGTGACCCCCATGCTAAAGTGGACGAGCTGGCATGTGACCCCCATGCTAAAGTGGAGGGTGTGGTCCTGTTTAAGTTTCTGCTATAATCGTAGAGAGGAACGTTTTGTCTCTGGTTGTTGTCCACAGTGCTTTTCGAGCACATCACATCCTCTTGTGAAATGTAAAAAAATAATAATAATTTAAATTGTTTATTGTGTTAGTGTGTATCCACCTGCCTGTGTACACACACACTCAGACCTTTAAAATGTCATTTGTCCAGAGTGAACCACATACTTTTATGACTTGAGTAGGATTCATTGTGTGTGTGTGTGTGTGTGTGCGTGCCTGTGTGGACTGCTATCTTTATACATGGTCCAAAGTTACTTGGTTGACATTTAGAGCTGCACCATGACTGTTTGCTTACATTTCATGCCATTGTGCATGAGCAAACACTGATTCTCGCATGCGATGTGGTGAAGACTAGCTGTGTGGATGTGTTTGACCAAAAGAATTTAGTTGTTTGATCACAAACACCCAACACAAACATTCATCAAAACACAAAAAGACCCAGAAGGCTTAGCGGGAGCACCAGCCGGTCACATACGCAAAATACAGCAGTTTGTTATCAGGCTGAGTTAGCAACCTTCTTTGATATCAGTATTGCAAGAACAAATAATGTGATTATCTGAATTTGGATCCGTTGCGCAGCCCTGCTGGCTCTGCGGGTGTGTGTGTGTGTGTGTGTGTGTGTGTGTGTGTGCGTTCGGTTCCACGATGTTACTGTGAAGTGTCAGAGGGAGCGTGACACTGTATCCTGCAATGTCCTGTGTAAGACAGGATGGCCTGAGCTTGTATTCAGTACTGCATTCTGGCACACTGCCTTACACGTGTCGATCACCAGCTACGCAGGTACGGGAGGTGACGAGAGGTGACTGAACGGCAGCGGAGCTTCAGTTTGGAGAGGGGAGAAGAGGAGAGGGGGCTGGGGGCCGTCCTGAAGCACACATCAGTAGGACACATGGAGGGAGTTAAAGGGGAGACAGGGTGGATGTTTTCACCTCTCGTTCTGAGAGCCACCCCAGCTCTGGCGTGGACGCAGAGATGGGACAAGCAGGCAGGGAAAGATGTCGGACATTTGAGTTCTCATCAGGCGGGAGAAGAAGGTGCGTCCATGCTGAAGTGCTGACGGAGGCTCCAGGCCTGCTTACCTCAGAATCTGCAGTCAGCTGACTTATCAGTTCATTAGAGGAACTTCAATACTTCTTGTTGACACAGGCAGTGAGAATCGTGTAGAGAGAGACAGAGAGAGTCAGGGTCAGGAAGAAGGAGGCTGGACCGTTGTTGTCCATGTCTGTCCTGTGTTCTGGTGTTCTGGTGCTCCTGTGGTCTCTGGTGTCCGTGATGTTCTCAGGTTACTGCCCTGCTTCCTTTATTAAGCAAGAGGAAGTCAAACAAATGCACCCCCCCCCCCCACACACACACACACAGCTACTCACTCCACATCAGAGTATGTTTGGCAGGTGCATTATGAATTATGAAGTTTTAGTACACTTACATCTTCAAGGGGTGGTTCTCTCTGAGTCAAAGTAACCGAATGGCGGTTTATGATACGACCGAGCGGAGTGCCGTCCGCCCTCGTCTTGCTTACACATGCACGCCAACAGGAAGCCGAGGAACTCCAGACCTCCGAGGTTACTCCAGTTCAGAGGGAGGGCAGGAGGAACTTGCTCACTAATGCCCCATAGTAACCCTGCTCACAAACACAGATGCCGTGACTCATTACCATAACCGTAAGAGCTTTCAGCCTGTTTACACACATGACTTGTGTATATGTGCATCATATGATATTTGGACAGAAACCGAATGCTCAGATCCTCTCTGCATGCTGTGAGTAGATGTGCCTGGATCCGATTCAGTAGATCGACGAGAAGCAGCTTGGTTTGATCAGGACTGGGGTATGTGTGTGTGTGTGTGTGTGTGTGTGTGTATGTGTATGTGTGTATGTGAAGTATATGCTGTTTTTGCTGCTGTGTCAGTGTGACGGCCCTGACGCGTTTGTCTATTTGCCTGCTGCAGCGTTTGGGAGAATGACAGTGGGAAGTGCTTTGTGTCCAGACTGAACCGCAGACACCCCCCGCACACCGCATTACATCAGTCACGGCCTCCCGATTCTAGTCTGGTCTGCAACTTTTGCTGAAATAAGGACAGCCCATTATTCTGTCTCCAAGTAAACAAACCCAAGAGGCGTAACTCGAGGGCTCTGTGTGTGACAACCTGCCTAGATGAGGAAAGACTGTGTATATTTCTGTCGGAGTTGCTTTCAGAAAACACTGACATTGTAAATTCTGTCATATCTGAAATCGCACAGAGGCTCTTTAGTAGAGGTGTAGGGACAGTGGAGAGGAATTGGAGTGAAGAGCGGGCAATAGAGAGGTGTAGGGGGGGCAGAGGGTAGTTAGGTGGGAAGTAGCATCTAGTAGAGAGAAGTAGATGGAGTCGTTCAGTGTGTGTGTGTGTGTGTGTGTGTGAGAGAGAGAGAGAGAGAGAGAGAGAGAGAGAGAGAGTAGAGGGGTGTTTGAGGCATCAGTGAGGGATTTCTGTAGAGCCTTGTGATAAGGTTGCCATGACATCCTGAGAGGAGCCCTTATCAGAGTGAGTGATTAAGGAAAGGCTTCAGTCCTCAGTACTCCACTTCCAAACCCTGAGACCTGCTGGAGAGCAGTGCCCTCTGACCCTGCAGTGTCCTCTAACCCTGCAGTGCCCTCTGACCCTGGCCTGAACACACTCCTGATTAAAGGAGAGCTTCAGCAGTCTGACTCGATCATCCTTATCCAGGAGGCTCAACTGGACCAACGACCCGCGTGTGAGCTGGGCCGAGGCAGACCCTAGACGGTCAGGTCAGCAGCCTCTCTGACTCAGCTGAACACTGTTAAAAAGTACTGTTAAAATCTCCTCTAATGGTGAGTAAACACTGCGAGGAACAGCCCCTCTGATGGAAAGACCTACAAGAAAATGTGAACCATGGCTCTCGCTTCTCCTTTTTTGGTTAAGACGTGGTGGTGATTGGTATCTTCAAACAAGCAAAACTCTCTTGTTTGGGTTTTCCCTGTTTTGCTCCTCATGGAGCAGCAAAGGAAATAAATACACACACCAAAAATATACAGCGTACCAAGATCATTCTCTCTGGTCTCCTCTAAGGTTGCACCTTCTGTCCTCCTCTCCTCTCTCTACACTCCTCTCTTCCCTCTCACTCTCATCTCTCCTTCATCTCTCCTCTTTTCCATCCTTTTCTGTTTTTCATTTCAGTACCTGGATTGCATCTTAATGTTTTGCATATATTATTAGGAGTTGGTAGGAAAAAGAGAATTAGGTCATGTTTCCATGCACTTCAGTTATGCGAAGAAACTTCAGATGACGTAGGCTGCCATGGTTATGGTTGGCATGGAAACAAGCGAAATGGAGAGATTTTAACTGGGTCTGTGTCGATACGTCGTCGTTTATTCAAACAATAAAAAAAACCATTTACATCACCATTTTTGCATTTCAGCTTTAGCAATAATCTAACTTTTCTACCTCGTCCTAGCATAAAACCTTTGATATGTGAGTGTCAAATTTCCATTCAGGATTTTTCACGCATTTTCAAAATTCGCAAAAACCTACTGGCTGGAAAACCCACTACTGTCCTGTTTCAGTCTCTCCTCCACTCTCCTCTCCTCCTCTCCTCCATCCTCCCTTTACCACCTCTACTCTACTTTTCCACCCCTCTCCTTTCACCTTTTGCTTGTACTTTCCTCTCCTCTGCTTTTCTCCTGTCCTCTCCCTTCCTCTCCTCTTCTCCTCTCTTCTTTCATGCCTGATGCTCCTGACTGGAATTTAAATCGGTCTGTTCTTGCATATTCACCACTGGTACAGGCTAGAGGGTTCTGTGTGGAGGAAAATCACAGCTAAGCAGCCAGACGTGGGCCAGCTGAGAGTGGAGCAGCCAGACAGGACCCGCCCCCAGCCCCGCCCCCAGCCCCTCCCCTCTAGTCCACTGTGCTTTGGACTGGTTTAGCCACTGTTCCGACATTATTCACTTACCCTAGAAAGTGTGTATACACAAAACCCACGAGACCAGACCTGTTGTGGCTCAAGGGGAGTGAAATACGTTCAACAGTGCGTTGGCAGTTGCAGCTAGCAAAGGAAATTAGCCTTAACTCTTAAGCATGGCGGTCAAGGTTTAGTAGATGTAGGTTCGGTCTTCAGGGATTCTCGGGCAGGTTCCTCTCTGTGTCTGTTTACTCTGGTCTGTGCTGTGTCTGCTCTGTTTTGGTGTTTTAGCAGCTAGATCAGAGAGAAATATGTGGACCTGGCTCGTTAAAGATCAAAATGGGAACATCTGGTGTAAGCTGAAAGTAAGGATTGGTGTGAGAAAAGACGTCTGAGCTCTTCATGTTCAGACACTTTGGCATCCGTGCTGATGCATCAGGGAGCTTCATTTAACTCTCAAGCTTGACTGTGACGTGAGTTTGAGTCCGAGCTGTTTGTAGGTTAACTTTAACGTTTCTTGAAGACAGAAAAGAGGCAGCTGCGTGGAAGCCGTCGGCTAGATGTTCGCCATGTCTCTTCCTCCGGGAGCTGTTGAGCTGTTGTCCTAGGAGGACAAAACGCAGCTGGAAGCTCAAGCTGGCGTCCCAACTGGACACCAGATCATAATGAGGGCTGCTGCCTTTGTGCTGATGGTGTAACACCAGCCAGCTGTTCCATTAGACTTTATCCAAATGTGGCTCGTGTAAACAGAGCAAAGTTCATGAGGAAGCAACGGCAGGAGACGGCCCCTTCCTGATCACAGCAGCCCACGCGAGCACTGGTGCGAGGACACCACCTCGCTCTCGCTCCCGGGTAGGTGGATACGTTATCCAGCGTTGTGACCCGTGTGCGGAGCAGGAGAGATTTGGCTGTCTCTGGGCTAACGAAGCACACCATGTCCATTCAACAAGTCACCTTCCTGCAGGTTTCTGTCTATTCCTTCAAAAATCATGATATGCTGACTTGAACAGTCGGCAGAAGTGCCAGGCACTTCGTTTCTGGATAACTACAGTCTCATGTATCCTCCATCTTGTATTCTTCCCCACCTGTTGTACTCTGCTTAAGGTATTTCTTTTAACAGGATTGAATGTGGATAATGAAAACTCATTCTGTTTACACTTGTATTATATTTAACTAGAATCCGTCTGAATGCTTATGAATGTGGTTCGAGTAATCTGATCGTAATCTGATCGTAATCTGATCACCATGTTCCCTGAGTGGCTTTTCCACCTGGTGATTTACCTAGCCAAATGATATCAGAAATGCATGTTAATGATTAAAGTTTAGGGTAGGTGTGGTTTACTAGAAGAATACATAACTTCTGTGCAAAGCAACTTGTTTGTAACTGTATGAAGAAAGTTCAAAAGTGTGTGCTGTTTATTGCATATGTGCATATGTGTTACTGGGAACATAAAGGTCATATGAGCCTTATTTGGATATATGGAACAAGCCACTTTGTTTATGCGAGGAGATGTTGTCTAATTGGGTGGTTCTCTTGGTTTGAGCATGTGCAATAATTACGACAGAAAATTGCTTCTGCTTAATCATGCTGCTGTTAATATGTACACAGGATCATTAATATGCATTAATTTGTGATTGGCATATAGAGCATTGCGGCCTAGGGACCTGGGAGACAAGGGGAGCATGAGTGTGATTAGCACACACTTCTGAACATGAGAAAATGGAAGATTTGAAATTAACATCTCTCTCTCTCTCTCTCTCTCTCTGTCTGTCTGTCTGTCTGTCTGTAGCATCAAGCTGCTTGCTGTTCAGGACCTGGCTGACCAGGAGGCTCTGGACAAGGTAGTTTCTCACTTTACCAACGTGTGTCCATCACATCTCTGCGTGCAGCCTGTGTGTTTCGCCATATAAAAAGTTGACTCGGCACACGGGTCCGTTACGTGAGGCATTATGTGTACACTCCTAAACCTCGTCTCTCTTACTCTGCCCTACTTTAATTACCTTTCAAACCAATAAAGCAGTGGCAGAGTCAGTGTGCACACGCGTGTGTGCGCGCGCGCGTGTGTGTGTGTGCATCTTGAGCCCTGTGAAACAATCCTCGGTGCATTTCTCTGTGAGCAGGAGAAGCATCCATGAAATTATAGTTTGACTGAGTTGGGTATGCAGAAGCCCAGGAGTTTGTTTTCAGATATTAGGTTGACCAGTGATAACCGCAACACTCCTTTAAACGTCATTTAAGAAAGGGCAGTTATCTTATGTAACAGGCAGTGTGTGTGCATCTGCTTATGTGTGTTTGAATGCCTGACCTGTTCTGGTGCTGTCAATCACATAAAATGGGTCAACAGAGCTGTGTGTGTGTGTGTGTGTGTGTGTGTGTGTGTGTGTGTGTGTGTGTGTGTGTGTGTGTGTGTGTGTGTGTATGTGTGTGTATGTGTGTGTGTATGTGTGTGTGTATGTGTGTGTGTGTGTGTGTGTGTGTGTGTGTGTGTGTGTGTGTGTGTGCTCTAAATGGAGCAGCCCTGAATCTCTCCCTCATGCTGTTCCAGCCTTTGCTTCTCCTCTGACGGGGGCCATGCACATTCACACTTAATCACTTACTTGCAAACCCGCATGCACACTCATTCAAGCACCCTTGGGCACTTAGCCACACACTAATTCTGCACACTCACAAAGACTCAGCATATCACATCTCTCTCTCTCTCTCTCTCTCTCTCTCTCTCTCTCTCTCTCTCTCTCTCTCTCTCTCTCTCTCTCTCTCTCTCTCTCTCTCTCTCTCTCTCTCTCTCTCTCTCTCTCTCTCTCTCTCTCTCTCTCTCTCTCTCTCTCTCTCTCTCTCTTTCTCTCTCCATTGCACTGCAGTGGGGTGTATGTGTGTGATCACAAATGACACTGCGATTTCACGCTGCTTGATTTCATTGCTCCTGTTCTTACATCACAGTGTGGTATGAACTGGGTATTACCAGTAACTTCACAACACATGAATCATGATCAGGATAACAATATGATGCCTGAACAGCCATTATTGAGTTTAACATTACCAGCAATACTACTATTTTCTAATACTAATAATGTTTCTTTCCATCTTTTGGAAGTTTTAAAAATTGCACTTAAATTTGTAGCTATCTGGGTAAAGAATATACATTTTCATAATACAGCCATAAGTATTTATTTATACATTTATTGTTTGGTAAAAGTATTCATAATGTACTGCTACATCAAAATATTGATCACAACCGTAGTCCAGACATCCTGTCCCCCTCAGTCAGACGTACATATGTGTGTGCAGTTGGGTGTGTGTGTGTGTGTGTGTGTGTGTGTGTGTGTGTGTGGGGTGGGGGGGGGGGGGGGTATGCTGGCATCTAGTTCTTCCTAGCTGATTGTCCTTTGTGTCTGAGAACTGGGAGGTTTGGAAGCTCTGGCTGGCTTTGCACACAACATAATGATTCAAAGAAGTCTGAATAGACTCAGAAGATCCTCTAAAGGACATTACTGGGACCCTCTAAAGTCCTAGTAAGTTCAGAGCTGAGCTCTGGTATGGTCTGTCCTTCTCTTACAGTATTCAGAAGGCCTTTTTTCCTACAGCTGCTGTCTTCATAGGATTTTGGTTTTGTTTTGGTGTCCTGCGCTGGATTTGTGTGGTTTTCTGTGGTGATGAGTCCAGCTTCTTGTACTCATCACTGGGCCACTCCAGTCACCAGAGATTTTGGTTCGTTTTGATGTAGTTAGTTTAGATGGGATATTGAGAACAGCCAACTGTAATTTTGCATTCTTCCAACTCTTCATCTCCGGGTTCCTCTGTCAGTGACCTTAGCATGATGTCCAGCCCTCGTTTACATCGTTTACAGAAATGCAGTGGCATGTTAAGATCTCAGTGTGTGCTCACCTCCTGCTCACATCGTACTGGTAAGTGAGAGAGGGACACGTCCTCTTCCAGACTCTGATGGTCTTTTAATGAGCTCCTGCTGTGTGTGCAGTTACATCAGCTCCTCCATCTCACCGGCAGCTGTGTCCACATTCATCCTACCCGGATGGTCAGCTACCATCCGTACCACAGATAAATCAAATCAAATCAAGTCAAAATGTATTTATATAAGATAAGACAAGATAAGATAAATCTTTGTCATTGCCACTTTTCCAAGAACAACGAAATTGCCGCGCTTTTTACAACAGTTGTTGTCACAAAGCAGCTTTACAAGTGTCTGAGTCCTAGCCCCCAGTGAGCAAGCTAAAGGCGACAGTGGCAAGGAGCATGAGGAAGAAACCTTGAGAGGAACCAAGACTCCTCCTCCTCCTCCTCTGGCCTCTGCTGGTCACCATAACAACAATAGGGACATACAAAAACAAAAAAAAGATGGGAAGGATAAATAATTTTCATCTTTGTGTGTATTTATGTACATGAGTTCTCTATGTAATTCCTATTCAGTCCTAAACTTCTTGATGGTTGGTAATAGGTACCATCTTCGATACTGTTAACTATGATTGTCCACATCACTGCGACCACAGTTAACGTCAGTTCCTGTGTAGACCACTGTTACCAATGCTACGGTTCTTACCATTGTTGCCATAGATTCCACTGCTTGCAATAAATACCAATTACCATAGTTACTATCTCTCATCATATATACTATATTTTACTATTTACTCTCTGTACCACTGTTACCGTCACTTACAGGGTTTACAGGGTCATACCATGATTACCACAGCTGTTATCTGGGGTCACTCACAGCAGTTATTTGGGTTATCACCTGATCTTGAGCTGTTATCTGGGGTCATACCTGGATTCAGGGTATCACCAGAATTTGAGTGGGTATCTGGGGTCAGGGTATCACCAGAATGTGTTATCTGGGGTCAGGGTATCACCAGAATGTGCTATCTGGGGTCAGGGTTTCAAATGCTTGCCTAGTAATTTGAATGAATGAATGAATGTTCAACTTATATAGCGCCTTTCAATGTACTCAAGGTCGCTTTACAATTTTAACGCAGGTACAACTCTTACACTTGCATTCACACACCGGCGAGAAGCGGCAGCCAATTGCGCACAGCGTACTCTCTACCGGGATCCACAGCCCCCTGGGGGACTGAATGGGGTGCAGGAAGGGGAGAGAGGACAGACACTAGTGGCAGAGCACCATCCACCACTGGGCACACAAGCACACACACATTCATGCACAGACACTCAGACAAATGCTTTTTATTGAACATGAAGACACACAAACACACTCAGGGAGAATTTGTCAGGGAATGCCAATTTACCTAACCTCCATGTCTTTGGACTGTGGGAGGAAACCGGAGACCCCGGAGGAAACCCACGCAGACACGGGGAGATCATGGAAACTCCACTCAGATAGGGACTTGAACCCAAGACCCCAGTGCTGAGAGGCAAACGTGCTAACCACCAAGCCACCGTGCTGCCCAAGTAACTAGCTATAATGTCTGGAACATGGAGACATGTCTGTAATGTGGTCACTGTCATGTTGCTCAAGCATATGATATTAATATTTGCTGCATGCTTATGTGCGTAATTGGCCAGGTAACGGTCATGTGACTGGTATGGCATACCTTGAGTTCCACAATTAAACCGCTGTGTTCAGTATACAGGTGAGGAACACAGTCATAGGACCCCTTGTGTTGGCGTCCTTTCTGATGCAGCAGGAGTTATTACGCTCATATGGACATTTGAAGAAAGCACTCTTGGACATCCAGGGCAGAGGACAGCCACCCACTGACTAGTGTTCCCACTGATCAGACGTCCGAGCGTGTCTGCGCATATGCGCTCTGTGTCCGCCAAGCGAGGACAGTCTGGCTGGCTCCGTCTGCTCTGGGCTCCAAGCTAGAGTGAGTTTGTTTGCCAAAGGGTCTTCTGAGGGTCTGCCAAAGCCCAGATCACCATCACCACTCTAATTCAGTATCATGAGTGAAGCACCATGTGCTAAAACTGCTGTCACTGTAGGGTAGAGGAGGCCCCTGGGTCTGTCCCTTGGTACCTGAGAGGGAATCTCACTCCATGGGTTAATTATATCCTTGTGCTTGCAAATGTCAAGTGGGCTTATCAAATTTCAGGGCCCCTGCAGTGCACACTGAGAGTGTTACAGATGCCCAAGTTGTTGCTGGATGATTAGCGTGTCAGGAGCCAGTATCTGGGGCAGATGTTACCCTCGGTAACTGTATTGGGCTCGTCTCTATGATTCCCTGCACTGACGCACCTGATGTGTCTCATGAGGCCAGTGAACGAATGAGTAAGGACGTGGACCAAGCCCTGCTGCAGGCGACACCCCCTTATATCAGATAGAAATGCATTGGCTTTTGTTTTCAGAAAAAAAAGTTGCTGTCACACAAGATGTCTTTGGTTTACATTTCCCAACCTTAGCACTGGGATGTCAATTCAGGCATCCTAGGTACATACTGCTGCATGCTGACCTACGGCTGCGGACCTGTACTCTGGGGCTGGGAACAGGGTGTTGGAGGTGTTGGTGTTGGAGCATGAGACCTAGGTCACGGGGACTAGAGCCAGGGCTCAAGACCAGCAACCTTTGGACTGGGGCCTGTCATTTGGAGTCGAGGGCTTAAGGTGTGGAGCCTGGGACTTGGGTCTTGCGTCTGTAGTCTGAGACCTAGGGCCATGGGGTTTTGTTTATGGGGCTTTAGCCCTGTGGTTAGGGGCTTGGGGTCCAGGGTCTGGGGCCTTGATTCTGGTGTTTGGGGCATTGGGCACAAGCAAATGCCCCTTCTCCCTGCTAAATTAAATATTTCTGTGGAAAACAGGAAGCAATGAGCTCAGGGAACATGATTCAGAAGCCTGGAGCCATTTTTGTACTAATTGCTTTGTGTACATTCTTGGTTTAGTTGCGTAAAACTGAAGGCCTCTGTTCACACAAAGACCTGCTGTCCAAAATATGGTGTTTCTCTGGAAACCTTGCAGGTTACACCTTTAATGTTTAATGCCTATATGTCTTTGCTACAGTTCACCGTGTTTACTTCTTGTTATCTTCAGAGGTGTGGGAGGTTATTAAAGTTCACAGCAGCTTGCGTGATCTCAGTAGCCATAGAGTGCAGGTTCTGCTTTTCTTTGAGTTTTATGTGTTTTTAACCAATCACCCTTCTGTGTGTGTGTGTGTGTGTGTGTGTGTGTGTGTGTGTGTCTTTCAGTTCTGTACAGAGCTGAATCAGCCGTCTCTTTCCAATGTGTGTAAGTGGAAAGGACCCCGAGGGCTGTGGAAATGTGCTACTTCTGAGAAACCTACTGGACAGTCCTGTACGGTAAGAATGACTGCAGGAAAACATGGCGCCAATCTGAGTGGACCAGGTGCAAACACAATATTGAGGAAGTCAGAAATATGAATGAGTCCTAATGTTTTGGACAGTTCCTGAACGCCCCCACTATTTCCAGCAATGTTTGGTTAAGCAAAAGATGTCCTCCCGGGAGTGTGGATGAAGCACTGTTTACACACCGAGGAAAATCTTCTGCTGTTGGATCCATCGGTTACAAGTGCCTGCTGAGCTGGGGGAACCTCAGCTATTACAATATAGCTAGAAAAATGCAAATAGTTATTACACAGCAGAAATACAGGAGAGGGATTATTTAATAGGAAAGATGCAGGAGTGAGATTATAGAAGAGAAGCCAAGTGTGTGTACACAGCTCCTCCCTGAGTGCTTTAGTTTAGTGTGTGCATGAACCCAGCTATGGACACAGAGACATCTCTCTCAGCCTGTTGAGATAGGGCTGAAGTGTCTGTGTGTGTCTCTGACCCCCCCCCCCCCCCCAATCAGGGTTGTATGTTGACTGCCTGATGCTGAGGGTAATCACTCCGTCCTGTGTGCAGGGTCCAGAGTTCTCCGGGTTTCTCTGGGACTCCTCCGCTGCCATTCAGCTGAAGGACGCCATGGTGCTTGACGACGCTAATGCTAACAGCAATGGCAGCCACACCCAGCCAAAAGCCTACTTGGCCCATTTCTTTGTGAGTACCAGCGTCTTAACAGCACACCGTCAGTGTTTTGTTGAGTTGAGTGTGTTTTTTTTATATATAACTTTCCCCCCCAACTTCTCTTTACAAAAGTTAAAATTGTTCCTTGGAGAAATTCCTATGACATGATTTGATCAAAATACCTCAAAGATCACGCACCACAGAACTCTTCTCTCACTTTTGGGAACTGGATTAAGTGCCTGTTCCTTTAAATGCTAATGACCACCTGCTCATTCCTCCTTGTAACCCCGTTTCGTGGGGTGTGCAGACAAGAGTCCTCGCACTACCATTCCAAATGTTGAGTGAGTCCACAGACTGGAGAAAACCTAGCGGTGCAACCATGTTTCATCCAGAGTCAGTCCCTGAGTTTTGGGTCTGGTCTCTGGGGTCAGCTACAAATATCCTGACATTTATACCTACACACTGCATGTATGCCCATTTGTCAAATTACAGATGGACGTAAAGCGTGTTTTCCCCTAACACAACTTGCTAACTACCTGAGTGGAAATTTATCATGTTATTCACATGATATTCATCATAGCTACAGGCATTCAACTCAAACAAACATTCTAGAAATGTACAACATCGCTATAATACTATAGCTATAATACTATAGCTATAATACTATAGCTATAATACTATAGCTATAATACCTTAGCTGGTGCTAAACTGCTGAGCAATGACAAGTAAGCAAAATTTGATATTTTGAGTACTACATTTACTTTCTGTGCAGTTTTACCATGGACAGCAAGCAACTCGTAGAAACTTTTACTGATTACCTCGTCCATTACAGTTAGGTAGTGCTAAACAGCCAAATGAACACAGATCTTAGCATCATTATTTGCAACACTTACAATACCCTTTTTACCCTGCAGTTTCACCAGACAGTTGGTATTGATTCCTCTTTTGGCTTCCATGTGAGCCCTGCATGGTAATGACTCATGTTTCAGCAGTACAGTTGCTTAGCACACAGGCTTTTTGACTATAGCTTGGATGTTGCCATAAAAAAATATAACTCCTCTTGCCTTCGGAGGCTCGGGGCTGATGTAGTGTTCCTGTGGTCTGAGCAACAGAGCAGTTTTTAGCTCTTAGCTACACTAGCCACATGATGCTTATGGGTCTGGTACTTGCAAAAATATTAAAGATTTTACCTTTTGTAAAGGTAGTTCTTAAGCCGCGACCAGAGATACTCAGATGGGGTATATTATAATTCTAAATGCTGTGTATGGCTCAAATCTCAATGATTTTGTTTTGATTTTCTTTTAAGCTTGTTTTCTGAGTAAGGTGGCAAGAAACTCAGTTGTTAGTCTCCAGATACCTGATACTCCAGATACCCAAATAAATCTGCACAAGCACTTTCTACAATATGTCCCATTTTAAAGTTTATTTCTTGTATAGGTTATATGCAAGACATTATAGGAAGCACATGTTTTATCACATAGTACTGATCATCAATAATATCAATGTATCCCATCTCACAAGAACAGCAACTGATCAAATTAAACAATGGAATGCACAAAAATAAAGCAATAAACACATTTTACAACCGTCATTACATAACCGGTCAATAATTGGCACAGATGTGAACGTATAAAATGTTTTTATAGTTGAGTGGTTCACACTAGGTCAGTATTTAGCTAACAGAGCTGACACGCAAACAAACTTAACCCTCCCCCGTCTGCTTACATAACCAGATCAGATCCTCCGAGCTCACCATGGTGAATGTGCACATGAAAGCTACATCGTCTCCAAGGGAACCGGATGGGCAGAACCACAGTGCTGATGAACTGAAGACCCACACGCTGAGCGCCGGAGTGCAGGAGATTTTGAAAGGTCAGCCCTCCTTAGAGCCCTAGTGGTGGGCTCCAAGTTGCTGGTGGTGGGAGAGAGATCTTGGGGCTATGTGTCAGTGGGCTGCAACTCTGTTAAACCCAGCAGGTCTCTTCTCTAATCTTCTGAACAACTTATTGGCTGTGAAATGTGTGACTTAGCAGACCCTCACTGACTTGGTGGTTCAAACTCCCTGTGCATAATGCGCAGTATGCCTCTGTCCTGAAGTCCTCGCAGCTCCTGGTTGGCGCTGGTGTGTGATGCCAGTCTGTGCCCTGCAGGTGAGAAGGCTGTGTTGGTGCTGGGGGGGTTCGGCCTGCCCTCTGACAGCACTGAACTGGAGCCCCTGAGGAGGGAGAAAATGAGTGCCTTTCTGCCCCCGTCCGTCTACACCAACATCAGCACCAGAGCACCGCAGGGCTCGCTCTGCCTGGACAACATCTGGGCCAGTCGAGCAGTCAAGAAGATCTACACAGGTGGGTTGGGTACTTTAACTTGGGTTAATGGATTAATCAGATTTGATGGTTTGTTATTGGATAAATCATGTACTGTAGAGTTGATTGATTGATTGATTGATTGATTGTGATAGTTAACAGATGTGTGTTCTTCCCCTGCAGGTCACTGTTTCGTGGTGCGGGAGGGCCTGACCAACCCCTGGATCCCTGATAACTGGTCGTGGGGGGGCGTGGCCTCGGAACACTGCCCTGTGGTGGCTGAGCTTTACACGGTTGCCATGGTGAAAGAGCTCCTGCATAATGGGACCAGCATAGCAACTGTGGAGAGCCATGTCTTCCCTAAACATGAGCGATGACCTTTAATGTCATCCATGGTCGCTGTGTAGACAGCCACGGTGGTGTGAATGAGGGCAGTCTGGTAGCAACAGGAAGACCTGCAACTGGCATTACAGAGGACTTATCCTGTGGAGAGAGAGGATGAAGGAGAGGGAGAGAGACTCTTTGAGCGGTGGGACAGTAGGAATTATATAGCACTAATACATTTTAAATAGAGAAATAAAATCATATTTAAAAGCGTGTGAAATTACATCTGTGCCAAAAAATGCAATATATGAAATAAAGCAATAGAAATTCACTTTGTTTTTCAATTAGTCCATTTTATTAGCATATATTATATGCTGCCTTCTGCTAAGAACTAACCAATTACAGAAATATATCTGTTAAAAAAAAAAAAAGATTTCTTGGCATCAATGCAATGTGTGTTTCTGAGTCAGAGCACTTTGGGTTAATACAGATGTCAATGTTTTGTGTAGGTTTAAACAAGGGCAAAAAAGTGATGACTCACTCTAGACCTGCAGGTTCATTTTGAACCTGTTACACAATAAGCTCGAGGACTTATGACATTGGTGATTATGCAATAGTAATAATAATAATAGTGTTTATTTGTATAGCACCTTTCATACATACATGCAACTCAAAGTGCTTTACAGAATAAAAGGAAGCAAAGATAAACATTAAAATAAATATAAAAAGGAAACAAACATAATAAAATAATGTAATAAAGAGACATTCTTAAAATAATAGACAAAATAATGTAATAAAGTAAATAAGATGGAACACTATTAAAATAATTAGAATAGACATAGTAATTAAGTAAAATCATGTGATGTTTATAAAATAATTTACCATTATTTTCTTAACTAAAAGCAGATCTAAACAGAAAGGTTTTGAGACTCTTCTTGAAGCTGTACAGGGGTGAAATGCCTCTGAGCTCCTCAGGAAGAGAGTTCCAGAGCTTTGGGCCATAGTGGCTAAAAGCACCCTCGCCAATCTAATTGGCTTTTAGGAATCACCAGTAGTTTGAAGACCTGAGAGACCTGACTGGAACGTATCTAACCATCATTTCACTGAGGTAAAGAGGAGCAAGACCATGAAGACATTTAAAAACCATCATCAGAACCTTAAAATCTATTCTAAAACTGACAGGTAACCAGTGCAGTGAGTAGATATGTAATATGATCCCTCTTTCTCCTGTGGGTCAGGTCTGAACTCGCTGTAGGTGAGAAATAGAGCTCTTTGGGAGAGCAGATAGAACAGCGTTACAATAATCTAGCCTTGATGTGATAAATGCATGGACAACTTTTTCCACTATCAGCAGGAGAGAGCATATCTCGGACCTTAGCAATGTTTCGAAATCTCGGACCTTAGCAAAATTGCAGAGACTGATTAACAATCATTACTTCATTAGATAATGAGCTCAGAACCTGCTTGAAAAAGCATGTTGGTAAAGGGATCCAGTTCACATGTAGAGGATTTTAGTGATGAAATCACATCAAATTGTGTTACCATGTCAACTTCTTGAAAATAAGGCTGAGTTAGGCCTTATTATGAGTAACTTATGAGTAACTGATATAAGGATTGGTACTCTATTAGTGCTTGTTGCTATATTCTGCCTTATACTAGTAATCTTGTCCCTAAAAAATATTGCAAACTCATCACATTTTTCAACTGAAACAGTCTCAGTGAAGACACAGGTGGGGTTTACTAGCTGATCTATACTTCTGAACAAGGCAGCTGAGTTATTATTGGATGAATCAAGGTAGAGACGTAGTTTTTCCCTGCTGATTTTACTTCAAAATCATTGTAATCTAAATGATTCTCAACAATTATAGACGACATTGTGTTGCAATTTGAATTAGGCATGTGGGAATTATTTTAATGCAGTATTTTATATTATTTAATACTGTCTAAACAGGTTTTATGTTCGATTAGTTTGAAAACCAAATATTGTGACGTCTGGCACTGACCAATGAGAAATATAGTGGGGAGTAGGGGTGTCGCGATACCAGAAACGTATTACTCCTAATATCCCTCAAATTCTTCTATTCTTGATACCACGACAAAATAAACCAATGACATGAATGTATTTCAGCATATAGGCTTTTATTTAAAAAAGTGTTTTTCCAGCAAAAATAGTTTGATTTGGTTACCAATCGTGCTAAATACTTAATGTAGATAAAATAGCTGAAAGCAAATCACTAAGTTGCTGTACAGACAGTGTGTTAATAGACTATTAAATGTGAGTTTTACTTTCCCTGCTCATTATATCGCTTTTAAAATATTTTTTTACATTACTGGTTATGAACTACTGCAGTGTTGGATGTGAGGGAACATAACCGGGTCATTATCATTATAAAGTGCCTTTGAGACATTGTAATTTCAGTAAGAAAAAGGTAAGATTTCCCCTTTCACATAATCATGTTATTAAGCTGCCCCTTGGGTGTTAAAAATACATATTGGTCAACCTTAAACACTTTTTATTAATTAAATACAGAATGTCAAAATATGGGCATATTGCAAAATATGTCCACCCTGTCAGGGACAAATGTAAGCTTCAGCTATATGTTTTTTATTAAATAATTATAATAAAACATACCTTTTCAGAAAGGTCTTTTGTCCCCTTCTAGTTAATACATTTCAGATAATGGGAAAAGTCTTTGGTTAATACATTTCAGATAATGGGAAAAGTCTTTGGGAAATACTAAAATTAGAATAAAATTACAGCTCATCTACAGCGATGGCCATAGGTCTTCGTTGTTTTTAAAATAAAATGACAAAAACAAATGTAACTAGCAAAACTTTTGAATGGTTTTGTTTGGTCATCATTTGGACATCAGGAAATCACACACAGGGTTACTTTATATTCAATACATATTTAGTTTTTTTCATTAAACTTAAATTTGACAGGGTGGACATCAGCACGATAGGGTGGAAAATTACATGACAGAGTGGACAAATGCAATTCATTAAGTACAGAAAAACATTAAAAAGGATGAGTTGGGTACAAACTGTACTCAGTTAATTCATACACCAACATCAGAACACATATGCTTCTCAACAGAACATCAAAACAGAACATCAAAAAACATCTAGCGTAGGCCTACTCAACAGACACTTCTTCTACCATTGTGGGTGAGATTGTCCGGAGGATGACCTGGCATAGCTTTGGAGCTTGTACTTTTTCACTATGTTTCCAGTGACAACTTTAGCGACCAGCTGCTTTTCCTTATTTGCTTTTGATTTTTTGTATTTGGATCGGATATCTTCCACTGAAGCAGCATGAAAAAGTAGAGCATTTTTGACAGGAGACCTCACCTTCTGACGGCCCAACAAAGCTTTTACAGATGTACGTGGTGACGTAGTGGAAGCTCCTTATTTCTTAGCCCTCTGATATCTCTTTTTGTATTTCTGAGCTTTTGCTCTCTCCTTTGCCAGGATTGCCTCCAATTCAGAGATCTTAATTTCCAGTTTCTTCTTTGCACTCCTTCGCATACTTTCTCCTCTGCATCTTTGTCTGGAAAACAAAAAGATAATTATAATGATTTTCTTTAAACATATCAATTTTTTATATCATGACTTTACCTTTCTGTACATACCTTTCTCCCTCCTCTATTCTCACTTTCATTCGTGGTTCTCATTTCATTACCTTTCAGTTTTTTATTGGGGGGGGGGGGTGATTTAAAGTGCTATAGTGGTTAAATTGCAGAATTGCTAAAACTTTCCGAAAGAAAATGTCGGCAGAAATGTACTACGTGTTGGGCAATATAAACTATGTGTATGGTGGGGAGGAGGTATGCCTGGTATACCTGGAGGATGTATGACCTGTATGTGAGAGCATGAGGTATTGGGCTTTAAGTGTGTATGTGCTGTAAAACATAGGGGGCACAAAACTAGAGAGAACTAAGAGTTAATGTGCCTTACACCCACTCTTGTGCAAATGTTCACACAAGTTGCCCGCACGCAGCATTGGCCAAGGAGCCAGGTTTCCATCTCTGCACCTGTTCCCTTTTGTACTCTCCCCTCCCACCTTCCTCTCATTATATTTGAGATGTAATGAAAAATACTTAATCTCTTACTAACTTAACAACTTCTAACCTGGAGGGCCCTGGCTGGGGCTGAGTTTCAGGAGTGCTGGGGCTGAGTTTCAGGAGTGCTGGGGCTGAGTTTCAGGAGTGCTGGGGCTGAGTTTCAGGAGTGCTGGGGCTGAGTTTCAGGAGTGCTGGGGCTGAGTTTCAGGAGTGCTGGGTGGTGTCTCTGACAAAAGCAAAACTATGGCCCTGGACTTTGCTCTGGCCTCTCTCCACTTCTTTCTTTTTGCCCTCTTCTCTCGCTCACTCAGCTCATCAATCCCCCTTTTCTTTCTAGAGTCTTTGTCCGTCTTCCACCTGGCCCTCTCTTTTTCAAGATACTGTCTTCTTCTGTCAGGGTCAGCATCACTGCTGACGTTTTGCTATTTCAGCTCCTCTTTCACTCATAACTAAAACAGATGCAGGACACCCTTAAACCAGCAGTCTGACTTCAATTGTTATTGTTAACAAGAGGTGTGTATAATGTTATTTTATTACGTTATTATTGTCATTATTGTCAAAAAACTATCCACCTGTCCCCCCTGTCATGCACCATGTCCACCCTATCAGGGAAGTATTAATGACAGGGTGGACAACGATAGGGTGGACATTTTCAGCTAAAATTTGCAATTGCTAAGCACATGGGGGCCCCTCAGCTAGCAGAGTTAGCAGTAGTGAAGGTGACCTCAAAATAAATATGACAATATTTTAAAATGTTGAAAAATAATATTTTTTAAATATTTCCCCATGATAGGGTGGACATGTTAAGCTCGACACCATGCAACAAGAAAGACAATATGACGAAAATTGTGAAATTAAGGTGTAAATACTTACTGATAAGGGGTCATATGTGTCAGCCATCACTAAAGATCATCAAATTGGTGGTCGTGATGTCACAGATGACATCAGCTACCGTGTTAAAGGGCCAGTTACAACATAATGACAGGGTGGACACTGATTTGAGGGACATGTATTAAATACTTAATATTTATATTAAATATCTGTTAGAAACTACTAGAATTACCCATTTATGAAAGTTCTTGTCAATAATAATAAGACCACAAAAAAAATTAAATTTTGTTTAATTTAATGACTTATTATACTCATAGTTGCTCCCACTATGGTGAGAGGGACATGGCAAAATCGCCTACATACACTTAAAGAAAATAGTACAAATTAATTAAAAAAAAATAACTCCAAGATGGTAAATATAGTATAGATATATGTGTTAATGATTATACATTTGTAATAAAAACTCAAAACATCATTATTTTACATTAAATTGAAAATAAATGTGTGATTCTGACTGGGACCTTGAAAGGCACTTTATAATGATAATGACCCAACCCGTGTGACGGACGTAGAACGTAAAATGTTACCGGAGGGGTTTAAAATGGACACAGCGAGAAAAAAACAGATTTAAAGTGTGCAGAAACAGTCTGAATAGTGGTTTGAACTAAACTAGTTTTTTTTGCCGGAACCGAATATTAAAAAGAAGAAAAACCGGGACAAACCGGGACAGCCCGGGGAAAACCGGGACAGTCCCGGGAAAACCGGGACAGGTGGCAACACTAGGTGGTTGTGGTGTTTTTGCCTTCTTGTCTTATTACTTTATAGAACTATGCTGCCCTCGTGTGGTCTAGGACAGTGGTTCTCAAACTTTTTAGACAAAGTACCACCAACTGTCAAACGAAAACCTCTACGTACCACCTACTACCCCCCCCCCCCCCCAAAAAAAAAGAAAAAGCTGTTTGGCAAGTTTAAGTTGTTGACGGGGGGGGGGGGGCGAATGTAAATTGTTACCGGGAGGATGTAAAATGGACACGAATTAAGTATTATATCACGATGGTTGGCGCCAGAGCGAACTAGTAACTCATTGAATCATAGATGTGGATCAGAGGTAAATAAACTAGATTTTTTTTTGTCGACGTGAGAAATCGGATGTGTGGCGTGTGAAGACGGTCAAATGCGTGTGTCTCACGCATTTGGCAACCCTGCTCATTACACACATATGTTATAATGTCAGGGTTGCCAACTCTCACGCATTGAGCGTGAGACACACGCCATCCACCGGCGATATAACACTGAATCTGTGTCCATTTTACGTTCGCCACCCCCCCCCCCCCCCCCCGCTCAACAACTTTCGTTCGCCCCCCCCCACCCCCCCGCTCAACAAAATACACTCGCCACCGGCTCCAGGTTAAAATCTCACTCCAAGCGAACGTCAAAAGTTGGCAACCCTGTAATGTAGTTCTCCTGTAGTTCGTGTTGGTAGTGGTTGGTTTACAGCACAAAAAGTCTTCGTGCGACATGCCCTCATACTCATATCGCACGTAAACGAGCAAGTTGGCTAAATCTGCGACATCTATGGATTCATCTAACTGCAGTGAGAAGCATTTACTCATTTTAATTCTCTCGGTCAATGTTTGTCTGACGTTGTCCACCATTTCATCAATTCTGCGAGTGACCGTGTCGTTTGAAAGATGCACCAGGTCGAACTGTTTAGCGACATTTTCTCCGCACATAATACGAGTAATCCCTTTTAGTTTCTGAATTTCAGGACTTGTCATAATTCTGTTTTAATTAAAAAAAATGTGTTGTGTAAAAAAAAAAAAAAAAAACCTCAAAGCATCTTTTATTTTCCGAGTTCATCTGGCGTACCACCGCGGGGTGCTCTGCGTACCACCAGTGGTACGCGTACCACAGTTTGAGAACCACTGGTCTAGGAGATCTGAAACCTTCAGTACCACAGGAAACAACAACTGTCTCCATCTTCTCCATCTTCACAATAGCACACAAGTCTCGTTTATTCAGACTGTATAGTTTGTATTACAGTACAATTCTGTTGTAAAGAACAGAGGACTGAATATTTGCTGCATGTTTCCTCAGCGCACGGCTCGCAGTCTGGCTAAGCTCATGGGTGTTGGGCTCACTGGAGGATGGGGGGGGGGGGGTGCTGCATACAATCTGTCTCTACGCTATCTCTACAAAAACATTTGTATATCCTCTGGTTTACAAATGTTATTTTTCTGAGTGTGTAGAGAGAGAATTGTACTTAAAGGACACATGGGAAGGGGTTCAGATCCTTCAGCTCAGTCTCAGGCACATCAAAATGGCTGAAACCTAACTATTGAAGCAAAACTCACACACACATAGTGCTCATTAATATTTAACTTAATATATATTTTCTTCTTCTCTATTAGGTCATGTTAGGTCAGTAGGATGATTGATCTGCCCAGGTTCTGTGCCACAGCAGAACTGGGCAAGGGTATTGCTACAGAAAAACGAATAAAGCCACACCAGTCCAGTCAGTTCTACTCGAGCTGGCGGCAGTCTTGTGACTCAGTTACATTTACATTAATGTGGACAAGACGTTAGTTTAAAGTGTAAATTACCGGTTGTTTATTCATGAATGTTTTTTTATTTCAGCAAAGCATGCTGGGAACTGTCCATAAACCCAACCTGCTCTTAGTCCCTGCAAACTCTGCTGCAAACATGCAAATACATTGGGGGAGTCTGCCCTCTGCTGGTTGAAGAGTTGTACTGCAGTAGAACTTTACTCACTAGATATCTGTATGTCCTTGGATGATGATTTGCTAATTCATATTATCTAAGTCTTATGAAAGGAAGCCAGTGTCCAGACTGACAGGAACTTCCAACTGTCTTCAACCGTGGCCACAGATAACCAATCTGTCCAATGTGAAGGACACAGCTGGGGAAAGACTGTGTGGGTGTACAGTGTGGTTTGCTGTGTGTTTGCTGTACACTGCTACTCGTATGATTGCCCCCACAGCTATGGTGGCTGCAGTGGGTCAATGCTATAGTCCTCTGAGAAGCACATGAAAATGTGGTCATTACAGTGTTGAGCAACAGGCTGAACTCCTGTACATATCGAGGCACGGAAATGAGCACTGGAGAACAGTGGGTGTAGACATTTATTTAGGGTTGACATTTACAAGTAAATCACAGGTCAGTTGTTTGAACAGCTTGATGTTTTAAACTCCCCACAGTTCACTCGGGTGTAAATTCTCACTGGAGGGAGACGCTGGTATTAGCCAAGAAACGACACGTCTTTATTGAATATGACCAACACAAAGATTCACCCTTAACATGTTCACATACACAATGTGTATAACACTGTACCTGTATCTCAACAACTGGCCATGAAAGGAACAGCATATCTGATATGTAAAAAACATTTTACTTTCTGGAGATTCTGGACATTTCCATCTACAAGTCAAGACAGGGTCAGAGGGTCATAGATCTCAGAAAGCAGACAAAAGTCAAAGCAGTAATTTGGAACCTCCAGCTAACCTCCAGAACGGCCCACAACATCATACCTTCTGCTGCCCAGACAGTGGGAAGCAGTTTAATCCACCTGATGAATTTTGACAAGCAAAACTACATGATGTTCACACAGTCAACACTCAGGCGTTTAATGGTTTAATGACGTATGCCATACAAACTGGTTTGGACATGGGGGCAAACTGGCACTCATTCAACTTCCTGGTTGAGATATGAAATTTGTTACTAATTGACAACTGTCAACATAAGGAGGTGCTCAGTTATTGGGCAGGGATGTCCTAAGGGTGGGGGGGACGGGACAGTTTGGGCATGCTCAGATGAGTGCAGGTGGATCTGGGCATGCTCAGATGAGTGCAGGTGGATCTGGGCATGCTCAGATGAGTGCACGCAACTCCTCATCTGTTAGTTGGTTGACCTCCATGATCTTGTGAAGCTGCTCAGTGTAGCGAGCTTGGTCCTGCAAAAAGTGTGGGAGTCGCACATGCTCCATCACAGCCAGGCCCTTCAGGTAGTCCACGTCTTCAAACGATACCTGCAGGACACACACACACACACACTATATCATCTACACCAACCTCATGACCTCAAAATAACACCTTTGCTACAAGTCCTTTGCTCTACAAGTTCTGAAACTGAAAGGTCCACATAGTAAAGGCATGGAGAACACACACCCCTCCAAACACACAGGTACCCTTTCCCAACACATCCTACCACACACCCAGTTCTTTCCACTCACACCCCTCCAAACACACAGGTACCCTTTCCCAACACATCCTACCACACACCCAGTTCTTTCCACACACACCCCTCCAAACACACAGGTACCCTTTCCCAACACATCCTACCACACACCCAGTTCTTTCCACTCACACCCCTCCAAACACACAGGTACCCTTTCCCAACACATCCTACCACACACCCAGTTCTTTCCACTCACACCCCTCCAAACACACAGGTACCCTTTCCCAACACATCCTACCACACACCCAGTTCTTTCCACACACACCCCTCCAAACACACAGGTACCCTTTCCCAACACATCCTACCACACACCAGTTCTTTCCACACACACCCCTCCAAACACACAGGTACCCTTTCCCCACACATCCTACCACACACCCAGTTCTTTCCACACACACCCCTCCAAACACACAGGTACCCTTTCCCCACACGCCCTGTTCTTTCCACTCACATCCCTACAAAGACGCACACCTTTCCAGACACCCTTTCATCCTCCCACACATTCCCCTCCACGCACACATACCCTTCCACACAAACCCAGGACATATCAACCAGTTTTCAAAGGGATCTTCCCTGTGCCATTCAGCTTAGTTCAAACGGTCTGGACCAACCTTCCCGAGCGCAGTGAGGAGCTGGAAGTCGATCTTCTCTCTGTGCCGCAGAATTTTCAGGATTCCATCCAGATAAACCTGATCCTTACTAAAACAGCCTGGACAACAGAGAACAACCTGATAACTGATCCAAACCTGCTTGGACCAACACGTTACCTGACACACCCAATTTTAATGCAGAAACTATTTCAGTCATAGCAGTTCATGAATTATTCATGAACAATTCATGAACTATTTCAGTCCTAGCAGTTCATGAATGTTCTGTGCTCTGACTGAGTGTAGCGTATATGGTTTCTATATATTCACTGTTACTGTTGTGAGGTTTACATATAGTCTGTATTGAAGACCAGGTGATGTGACTGCTAGCTGTTTTATGACTAATGTTAGTGAGCATTCACAGTGATCCTCGCTCTAAGAAAGGGGGCGTGGGGGTGTGTTTCACATCACTATATAGCTCCCCTGTTCTAATATGATACTCATTAGTAAACAGTTAGGTGACAGTATCCATAATCTGTACAGTGCTCTAGTTCCCATGGACTGTCACTGTTGGGGTCTGGATATATGTACAGCCACTACCATATTAAACGCTGTAGCTCTATACGACTGTGGCCATGGTGATTAGAGGCTGTTTTGGAGAGCACTGCTCCATCCTTACATGCTCCACCATCTGTGGCTCTCCCTGGCCGCTACGCCTACACCATGTGGGCAAAGTGTCGAACTGCGATTTTTCTCACCTATATTGAGATTGTGATTTAAACTGTAATTACGTTTACAAGCTCTGTTTTATGAGAGGTGTATTCGCAGTATTAATGTGAAGTTTAAAAGATCTGCTGAGTATAATTACAAACATCTTGTTTTATGTGCAAGGGATAAGATGATGGTACCGCAACTGTTTATTTAGTCAGCATGATTATGAAATGATGTTTATTTAAGAATATTTATTTTAGTTAAAAATATTGACAACATTGCTGAAAATACCGATCTGAAAAATCACATCAAATGGTGATTTTGATACAGATTTGATTAATCGTCCGAGCTCTTGGGGCATGGCGGTGTATTACCTGGCCGGGCCGTGTCGGTCTGGCCGCGCTTGGCCCGCACGCAGTAGTCCCAGCGCGTGACTGGGTCGCGGACGAAGCGGGCCAGGTCGTGGAAGAGCTGTGCAAAGGAGGTGCGGCTGGCACGGTACACGGTGTAGTAGAGCAGAGCAGCGCGCCACAGCAGAGGGTCACGGCGAAACAGCACACTGTGGATGCTGGCCAAGCCCTCCTCGGTGGGGTTGAGCGGCCGCAGGCCTAGACGACGCCGTCCGGCCCCACTGCCCCATGGCTGCTGAATGTTGTTGATGCCTCTGAAGTAGTGTGTGCCTTAGTAGGGAGGAAAGGGAGATGGTTTGAATCAGCCACTGATAATGGCAGATGAGTATATGGATAACCACTGTCTGTCCATAGATTTCTTTTTTAGATTTTTAGATTATTTTCGTTATAGATACTCTCTCTAAACATATAAAGTCAAATTTATTTATATAGCGCTTTTTACAACATATGTCACAAAGCAGCTTTACAATCGCATGAGTCAAAATCTTTAATTTGCAAGCCAGGGTCAACAGTGGCAAGGAAAATCTCCCTAGGCAGGGATTAGTAAGAAACCTTGGGAGGATCAAGACTTAAAAGGCAACCCATCCTCCATTGGGCGGCCTGCAAGTAAAAGTCCATATTCATAGTTCTAATATAGTTTCAGTTATAGTTCTAATCCAAGCAGTCACAGTCCATCCAATGTAGATGTTGAGCCTCAGGTAGGAGTGGGCATTGGCCCGTGCGTGGTGGTAATGGCACATCCATCCATGGAATTTTAAAATCAATTCAATATTTAGTCTAATCTTGATGAGACAAAAGTGTAGACGAGCTTCTCTGCATCTGTTAATGAAAGTAAATGTCTTAGCAACATTAGTGATACTGTGTGTCAAATGACAGATCCGAATCATTAGTGACACCTAAGCTTTTTGCGGTAAATTTAGGTGTTCCTGAAAAGCCATCTAAGGTAAGAGGAATAGTAGACCAATTGCTTCTTGCAGTTTTGGGTCCAAGAAGCAACACCTCAGTCTTATCGGAATTTACAAAGTTAGACAGTTAGACCCCATCCAGTTTTTTTTATTTCCTGGATGCAGTTCTCAAATTTGGGAGTAGCACTGACATAATCCAATTTAGAGGATATATACAATTGAGTATCATCTGCATAGCAATGGAAGCTAATACCATGCCTACAAATGATAGTGCCCAGTGGTAGCATTTATAATGAGAATAATATGGGGCCCAGTACGGATCCTTGTGGGACGCCATATTTTACCTTAGAATGCTCTGAGCATTCATTATTTACTTCTACAAATTCATAATGATTTGCAAGGTAAGATTTAAATCAGGAGAGTGCTTTACCTCTTATGCCAATGAGCCTCAAGTCTCAAGCCTATCCAGTAGAATGTGGTGATCAATTAGCAGCACTAAGGTCTAACAGTATAAGAAAAGACACATGTCCTTTATCAGAGGATATTAAGAGATCACTTAGTACTTTAGTCAGTGCAGTTTCAGTGCTGTGGTGGGGTCTAAATCCAGACTGAATAATAAGCTCCTCACAATCAATTGGGGAAAAGAACTCTAAACGAGCATCAGAGCTGACCAGACAGCTGCCAGAGTGCATCTGCAGATTGACAGGTAACCATTTCGAGTCATAGAAATCCACTCTGAATGCACAGATAACCACATAGTTAACCCCTGCCATCCATAGATAACCACAGTGAGTCCATTGTGCCATGGGCCCTTCAGAGATGAATGAAGTGTCTAAAGTGCCACAGTGACTGAAGTGGAGTGAAACAGCACAGGTTCAAATTTTCCCTCATATAACTGCATGTCATTTGCTACTTATCATGCCTGTTAGTGCTATCCAGTCAAAAGTGCTGATTCGTGTTGTGGGGTGCAAACAACACAGTGACTTTTCTGAATCCAAGTTTGACCCTTTAAATTAGCTGGGTTAGAGCAGGGAAACATTTTTGCTATCCTCTTTTTAGTTACTCTTCTGACTATTAAAATCAGTTTCATGGAGTGTGTGTTCACAGGGGTCTGCTGTAGCGGTGGTAGCTGTACTGCAGTGATCTTCTCCTAGGACACCCTACCTGGGTTCTCCACATACTAAGACACAGTGCAGACAGAAAGCAGGCAAGTCTGATTCCTGAATGCGTTGGACTCTAAGTCAGCACTTCCCTAGCGGCTCTCTGGGGACCTCCAGGTTATCCCCAATTTTTGTCCATCCCAACACCCAATGCACAGGATCCAAGCCATTCAGTGCTGAGAGTAGGGAGATGGTGAAAATGTGGACTCTGAGTTACTAGTACTAGGACTAGGACTAGGCTTTAGCATATCTAACATGTCTAAATTCTCCCACAGTTCTAATTCCTCTGTTTTGTTGTATAATGTGAGAGTCCAGACTGGAGACTGCAATCTTGAAACCATGGCAATATGGCTTGACATGAATAAAGACGCATGTTCTACATTATACATACTTGATGATGTTTACAAATCAAATACACCCACACATGCGCATACACACTTTCACATACACACTTGTACATACACGCATGCACACGTATTTGCTCACCGATCTCGTGTCTGAGCAAGCCCTCCAACCAGTGTTCCCGGGCAGTGGTGGTGTTGATGGTGAGTGTCGGTCTGCCGTTCACTACAGTCATAGAGGCCCTGGACAGCAGGTCATCCGTCACGTGCACTACTATCTGCAGAGGTACACACAGGCACACAACACCATCACTGATCAGTGATCAGCATGCTGATTCTGAATAGGTCTCATGGTAAGTAATGTTATTTTGCTCAAGGCTCCTTTTGAGCATCAATGTTTGATCAAATTAATCTATGTACCTTATTTAATTTGACAATTTTACTGAAGGAGTCACTGTCATATATACTCTGAAAAAAATAAAATAAAAAGCAACTGCTCTCATTTTTCATGAGCTGAACTCAAAGATCCAAGACTTTTCCTATGTACTCAAATTTTGTTCACAATTGGGTCTAAATCTGTGCTAGTGAGCACTTCTGTATACACCGATCTGGAGCATCCCAACCATGCCCAATGGGTGACGTGTCCAGTGAGTGTGCTGGCCACGCAAGACCTGGGCTGTTTTCAGCCTCCAGGAACTGGGAGCAGATCCGTGCAACATTATCATGCTGCAACATGTGGTTATTGTTATGGATGAATGGCACATCGGTGGGCCTCAGTATCTCATCACGGTATCTCTATGCATTCAAAATGGCATCCAAAAAATGCAGCTGTGTTCATTGTCCATAATATATTCCTGCCCATACCATAAAGCTTCTGCCACCATGGGCCACTCCATTCACAACATTGACATCGGCAAACCGCTCACCCACACAACGCAAAAGTCTGTGTTACCTTCTGGTTCTGCCTTTTTAGCTAGGCTGTAGTAATAAAATGTAATGCTGGAGTTGCTGCCACACACTAGAAATGTTTAAATTTCATCTGTCCCGCATATGATCTTATACAGAGCTAATTTTCCCTGTTTCACTTTCCCATATGACTGCCTGCCTACCCAAGCAAAAATGAAATGAGGAGAGATGAGCCTTTCACGAGATCCATCCTGGGCCAGCCACCTCCTGCCTAACCAGATATGATGGAGGATCAGCCCACTGCCCTGACTAACTAGTGTGGATGAAGGATAAACCCACTACACTGGGCCCTCTCACCGCACCAAATTCTCCTCAGCTATGACTAACATTACCAACCATCAAGACATTTAGGACTGAACAGGAATTACATAAAGATCTCATGTTTATAAATACACACCAAGATGGACTTTATTTATACCTCACATCTTTTCCTTTTTTCTCTGTTTTTAAATTGTTGTCATGGTGACTGGTGTCAGCCAGAGGAGGATGGGTTCCCTCCCCGAGTCTTGGTTCCTCTCAAGGTTTCTTCCTCATGCTCTTAGGGAGTTATTCCTTGCCACTGTCGCCCTTAACTTGCTCATTGGGGGCTTGGACATTGGGGGCTTGGACACTTGTAAAGCTGCTTTGTGACAACAACTGTTGTAAAAAGCCCTATATAAATAAAATTTGATTTGATGATTTGATTTGTTAATGACTGACAGGTACGTAACTGTAATGGAAGAACATTCCCGAGTTTAGGACCAGCGACACTAAAAGCTCTGTCACCTAGAGTACGCATTTTTGCAGATGGAACTGCTAGAAGATGTGAGTTAGAGGAGCATAAAATGCGTGTTGGAACATAATTCTCCAAGAGGCTAGCCAGGTATGAGGGGGCAAGGCCATGTCGAGATTTAAAAACCAGTACCAGTATTTTATACTGGATTCACAACTGTACTGGCAGCCAGTGAAGATCCCTCAACACTGGTGTAATGTGTTCCCGAGATCTTGTATGGGTCAATACCCTGGCTGCAGCGTTTTGGACATACTGCAATCTGTTTAACAGCTGATTGGGGAGACCATGTAATACTGCATTACAGTAATCAATACGAGATGTTACAAATACATGTATAATGGTCTCAGCAGCAGAAAAAGAAAGATTTGGGTGGATCCTTGAGATGTTATTGAGGTGATAGAAGGCGGTTTTACAGATATTTTTAATATGAGGCTCAAATTACATTTTTGAAATGTTGTGTCAAAAGTGACACCCAAATTGCAGACCTGAACAGAGAAAGAAACAACAAAGCCCGGTATAGAGAAGGGGATGTTACTGAGCTTTCTGGTAGGTGCAGGTGAGGAAATCATTATGGCTTCAGTGCTGTTTAGGCTTAGGAAGTTTTCACTCATCCAGGCCAGTACATCAGTTAGACATTAAAGTAGTACAGTACGGTGGGAGGAAGAGTATGAGATGGTTTGGTGTAGATATAAATTTGTACATCGTCTGCATAACAGTGAAACTGGAGCCCATGCCTTCTAATTATATTACCAAGAGGGAGCATGTATAATATAAAGTGCAATGGACCAAGAAGTTAACCCTGAGGGACACCATGGGACAGCACACACAGATCCGACTGATATCTCCCAACCGAAACAAACTGCGAAACAAACAAATCAGCAAGGTAAGATTGGAACCAATTGAAAGCAGAACCGTTTATGCCAACCAATGTAGCAAGCCTGGTAAGTAGCAAGTTATGGCAAACAGAATCAAAAGCAGCAGTAAGATCCAATAAAACCAACACATTCAGCATACCCTGCTCAGCAGCTAATAGTAGATGATTCACCACCTTTACTAATGCTGTTTCTGTACTATGGTTCTTCCTAAAACCAGACTGGAACACTTCAAACTATTCATTTGATTCCAGGTGATCATTTAGCTGAGAAGCAACAGTTCGCTCTAACACTTTGGCCAGAGAAGGTAGATTAGAAATTGGCCTGAAGTTGTCAGGTCTAAGCCAGGTTTTTTTTAGCACAGGAGTAACAGCTGCTATCTTCAAACACGCTGGGACCAACACTGAAGTGAGTGATGCATTTATTTATTTAATTGTACAGACAGAGCCTGAGGATTAACAGAGGGTTAAATAATAGGAAATTGTGCATATGTAGAATCAATTTTATGATTAAAGAAGTCCAGAAACTGTGAGCAGAGTTCAGCAGAGGGTGTTAACGCAAAGCAATTGAGTGGGCGTATCAACTTATTGATAGTTTGAAAGAGAGCTCTCGGATTGCCATTTGAGCGTTGAATGAGGTTGGGGTAGTAAAATGTTTTTGCTTTTTGGACAGGAGGAGTGATACTTCTAGTGTCCCTAAAAAGAATAACTGGTGTGATTGCGCTTCCCACACTGAAAACATGGAATGACAAAATTGAAAAACACACGAGCTCAGTGAATTCCAGCATGAAACTGTGATAGGATGCCACCTGTGCAACAAATCCAGTTGTTAAATTTCCTTGCTCCTAAATATTCCACAGTCAACTGTCAGCTGTATTATAAGAAAATAGAAGTGTTTGGGAAAGACAGCAACTCAGCCATGAAGTGGTAGGACACGTAATCTGACGGAACCGGGTCAGCAGATGCTGAAGGGCCTAGTGTGAAGAAGTGGCCAACTTTCTGCAGTCAATCACTACAGACATCCAAACTTCATGTGGCATTCAGATTAGCTCAAGAACAGTGTGCAGAGAGCTTCATGGAATGGGTTTTCATGATTGAGCAGCTGCATCAAAACCATACATCACCACGTGCAATGCAAAGCATCGTGGTCCATAAAGACATGGATGGCAGAGTCTGGTATGAATGAACTTGACTGGCCTGCACAGAGTCCTGACCTCAACCCATTTGGGGTTGAATTAGAGCAGAGACTGAGAGCCAGGCCTTCTCGTCATCGGTATGTGACCTCACAAATACGCTTCTGGAAGAATGCTCAAAAATCACCATAAACACACTCCTAAACCTTATGGACAGCATTCCCTTATGGAGTTGAAACTGTTCTAGCTGCAATGTCATATCGTACCCTATGGATTAGGAATCTTAAGCTCATATGTGAGTCAAGGAAGGTGAGCAAATACTTTTGGCAGTATAGTATATATATAAGGATGCTGGAGTGTTTGGGGCTGTATAACATCAACATGACTCTTAGAACCTTCATCAAGAACTCGATGAGTTTGTGGAAGTCGACCGTAGAGGCCAACAACAGCATGAGTCACCATCAAGTGTGGGAAATACCTAATGAGATGTCCTGTCTTCACTGAAATCATCTTCAGGAGTCGTTATAGATGTTAGTGACCATCAGCCACCTCTTCTTCATGGATTAAATCCATGACAGGAGTCAACAAGACAATGACGAGCTGATCCACCTCACCAAGATAAACAGCAGAGACATCGGAATGTCATTTTGACTGGATAAGTGGTTTGGTTGATTACAAGAACCTGGAAGGAACTGAGGGGAACATACTACTATGTTCTAACATACTATGTTAAGGGCAGCTACAAGTATCTTGGAATCCCACAGGTAAATAGGAATGATGAAGAGGCCACAAGGAAAGCAGCTAGTGAAAGTGAGTTAAGTCCTGAGATGTTAGCCGAATGGGAAGAACAATATCTGGACTATGAACACCTACACTCTACCAGTCCCCAGAAACCCTGCTCGCATAATAACCTGACCGAAAGAGCTAACCTGACATCAACATAAGGAAATTGTTCATGTGTTCATCCCAAATTGGGCAACACGGTGGCTTGGTGGTTAGCACGTTTGCCTCTCAGCACTGGGGTCTTGGGTTCAAGTCCCTATCTGAGTGGAGTTTCCACGTTCTCCCCGTGTCTGAGTGGGTTTCCTCCGGGGTCTCCGGTTTCCTCCCACAGTCCAAAAACATGGAGATTAGATAAATTGGCATTCCCTGATTCCCTGACAAATTCTCCCTGACTGTGTGTCTGTCTCTTCATGTCCATTAAAAAAAGCAGTTGTCTGAGTGTGTGTGCATGAATGTGTGTGTGCTTGTATGCCCAGTGGTGGATGGTGCTCTGTCACTAGGGTCTGTCCTCTCCCCCCTCCCTGCACCCCATTCAGTCCCCCAGGGGGCTGTGGATCCCGGTTGAGAGTACGCTGTGCGCAATTGGCTGCTGCTTCTCGCCGGTGTGTGTAAGAGTTGTATCTGTATAAATATTGTAAAGCGACCTTGGGTTCTAGAAAGGCGCTATACAAGTTGAACAATTCATTCATTCAAATCCAGCACTACTGCTGCACTATTGAATTGGGAGGAGTAGTTTGAGTACTAGTGCACATCAGAGTCACTATCCAGAAGGAAACATCAAAGACCCACGAATATGCCAGGATGAAGGCCCTGTGATTAGTGAAGATAGGCCCTGTGATAAATGCTTAGTGAGTAACTCTGTGTGATGAATCAGACTCGGAGGCATATGTGGGATCCATATGCAGGGGTTTAATAGAAAAAGCGGCTATGTGAGAGAGTAATCCAAAATATACAGTCAAAGATCAATACCAGAAAACAGGAGACCAGGCAGAGCAACAGGAGAGCAAGACAGGCGGGTAATTCAGAAACACACGGAGGTCTAAACACAAAAAAACACTCAGGTAAGAAGGAGAAATGCTCTGTATGCTAACAGGAAAGGAGGCAATACTTCGCACTGTGGAATGGTTAATATAGGACAAACACTTAGCAGTAACAGGTGGATGATGTGGTCACGTGGGCCTAATACTCAGGGGATTAGGACCTCTGGTGGTGAGGTGGGGAATCGTGGACTCTATTACTGACACTCAGCAGAAACCTGAGGTAGGTGTTAATAAGGAGCAATAGGAACCATCACGGGTGGATAAACCCATGCACAGTACGTACCACTAGCAAATGGAAGTGGCTGGTATGGAGAAATCCTACCAATGCCTAGAAAAGGTTGGACTGAAAAACATTATGGAGGCAGTAATCATGGCAGCACAGGAACAAGTTCTAAACAGAGCTTTAAGATATTTTTCAGTGTTAATGGGTCTTCTTAAAAACCTCTGTTCAGAAGGCTTGAATCCCAAATGTGCCAAGATGCCTTGACACAGATGATCAGAGTCCCGAGTAAAGGCCTTGAATATTTTATGGATGATCTAACAACTTCAATGCCAAATTACAGGAGGGTTCCTCAGGTGCTTCATGTGCTTCAGTCCAGGTCCTTGGTGAGGAAGAAGGGGAAGGAGACTGAGCACTACTGCTTTTATCTGAGAAGCACTAAGATATCAGTCATGAAGAAGCCTGGCAAAAGCCTGCGGACGATCACTGACGGCACTCTGACCTTGTCTAGGCCACAGACCAGGAGTTGACAACACGGTTGGTGGCAGATGACACATCAGAGCTACCAGGAAGATCATAAACTATCAGCATGGCATCTCTCCCAGGATTGTGTGGCTATTACAGATATATGAATGATCCATGTCCATGGCAAAGGGCTTCACGAGCAGAATTCCTCATAATTGGGCCTGTCATGTAGTTTGAGCAGCTGCATGGGCCTGTCGTGTAGCTTAAGCAGGTATGAGCCAGCAGAAACCATGAACAAGATGTGAACAGGTGCTAGACCGGAGCCCTTACACATAACATTTGCAGTACAGTCTTCCAAGTTCATCCTGCCTCTTTGGCTAAGGGAAGGTCAACTCACTGGCAAGTCCATTATGCTTCAGGAAAGGATCACTGGAGCACATCTTTGATGCTACGCCAAGGCACTAGATGGATGTTGCTACCTCTAGTGGCATACCCAGGTGCTGAAGGCTATTGCTGACACCATCTACAAAGACAAGTGCCTCTAACTATCATGGCCAGCAGTGGCATTTGTTGGAGTAGGGAAGAAAGGCCTCTAAATTATCATGGATCTAAAGCAATTCATGGGCATATGCTATTTGGACCCAAGCTAAGTCACCTGGGAGGAGGTGTTTAGAAAGACCCACACCTGAAGATATGTCCGAGTGCATCCTGAAATCTGTTTTTAAAGTACTAAAGGAGATAGCATTGCTGTGAATTCAGAGCCAGTATTTCCCAGAGCCAATGTTTCTGAGAGCCAGTGTTTCTCCAGGTTTTCTGACCACTGTATTGTACACATTTACATGAACCCTCTGTAATCAGTATCTACATTAACAGAAAAGGCCTTCAGCCAAATGTTAATGTGTCTATCTAGATCCTCTGATGTTCCCAGCAGGACTCTGGTAGATCTTACCTCTCCTACACACCCTTCCTTCTCCATGTACTTCTTGACGTGGGACCAGATTCGACTCTTGGTCAGCAGGTTCCCCCCAGTCACCTGCTCGAACCTCTCATATGTGCCGTACTTGTGAAGGGCCAGCTCCATAATTCGCACTGCCTGAGACAAAGACATTAACCCAACTCAGAGGGAAACATTTGTGAAAACATCTGCAGTATATATGCATTGAACAAATCCCCTTAGAAAGCGATACAAATAGTGGGGGAGAAATGTATGTAGGGAGAGAGGAGAAAAGACAGAGAGGAAGTAGCCTAAGTAAACAGTAGCTGGTCAAGTACACTTGGAAAGGGTATATATAAATCCCCTGACACCACGTGAAATAAATATGTGGTATTAAACTGACATAGATTTAAGAATAGCATCCTTAATATCACCAATATCATCGTCATATGTGATTATTTTAATTCCTTTAGTTGACAGCAAATGACCTACAGCATCCCATGACACTGAACTGAAGATGATGATTTATATTGGATGTGATCCACCCTGGAGCAGTTCTTAGTGCAGTCAGAACTCTGAGAAATCTGTTGAGACAATTGCTATAGTAGATTAAGATCATTAAAGACCTAGAACCACCATTTAAATTATTTGAGTTCACCGCATGCTTTCAATGTTAGAATCACACTAAACATTTATACATTTTATACCAAATGTCATCCTTTCCAGTTGTCAGGTTTTTGTAAGTCTTTTATTTTATTGCTTGCTAGCCCCATCAGAGTGGGCCTGGGTCTGTAATTGTACCAGTGTGACAGAAACAGACAGACGGAGAGTCGACTACCCTCAGATTTGATATGTACAACCTCTGCGGAGTTCTTTAGAGGCTGTTACAAAATTACCCACTTGTTATTGGATGGCCGCCACTCTGCGAAGTGGAGAAAAGAGCTGCAACCATCCATTTGTGAGGACCATAGGCACATATGAGCTGTAACCCCACCAGTTCACACAGCAGTCATGTTATTCCATTAACTTCACATGCCATGACCCTGGTGAAAGCTTGTGCCACACTGTGTGATGAGCTGTTAATCACAGAGATGAGGCAAGCAGTACATCTGGGTTAAAGGGAAATCTCTGGACCGACACTGAAATGTTAATGTCCTCAACACTGCACTTCTTGTGTCTTGTCGTGTAAAACTAAACCAGGAAAGCAGGCAAACACAACAGCACTGACCTGTCTACTAAAGAGATCACCTTCCCTAATTTCCTGTACAGCTCTTGTGGAGGCTTCAATGTCCTACTGAATGCTTGAGGAACTAGTCTCAAATTCAATGTTTGCAAAGCTGAATGTACCTCAAATATGATTGTTTCGACATGAACTGCGGCTTCTATGATAGTTTGAAATCCTGAAAGTTACAAATATACATTACAACAGCAGCAAACCTCAGTGACATGAGCTAATATTGAGACTCTTGTGACATATAACACGTGCAGACCCATGCTAACATTACTGCTGTGTTTTCCTGCTTCATTTCCTGCCATTGCTCTTGACCTAATCATACTGCTGTTTTAACACACTCCTGTTCACCTTCAGGGAACACACTGCTGGATTCCTGCCTGGACAAAATATTCTAAAAAAAAGGTTCTATTCATCCGTCATTTACTGGTTAAATATAACTTGAAAGAACAAAATATTTTGAGGCGCCTTGCCTCAAAAGAAAGAAGACCCTGACGTACACCGTGTCTTATTTTTCTCCCTAATTCACTTTATACATGATGTGTGCTGGATAACGGATAAAAAACACAACACAATGTTTCCTAAAAGAAAATCATGTGTTTAAGGGGATTTATGCAGAGACAATAAAAGACAGACAGATAAAGAGAAAAGGGAAGGAATATTAGACAATAGAAATGAGAGAGAGAGGTTAGCTGCATCCTTGCCCTGATTTTTGGTACAGGCTGACATTATTCAGGGCCCTGGTTGTTCAATAGGGGCAGACCAAGGTTTACGCTGGCGATACGGAGGTCTAGTCTCTGGACCTTTCTTACCTGGGTGAGGAAACGATCAGAGGCAGTGTTGTGCTTCTCCAGAACTTGCGGAGACACTGGGCTGTTGTACTCAAACTGAGGATTATATTTAAAGTCTGACTTGAAGAACTTGATCTTCTCACTCTCCACATTGGAGGGTTTAATTGCAGTGAGAATGCATAGTTTCCTTGCTGAGTTCTCTCCGTCTCGAGCACCTTTGGCTAGCTGAGAGAGTTTGATGCGAGACGCGCTATCCTGAGAACCTCTCTTGGGCACACGGACGGGGCGAGGGGACAGAATAATAGGGCGGACCAGGAGTGCTATACCACTCGCTGGCACAGGACTGCTGGTGTGGGAGCAGGAGGAGTGGAGTGGAGAGCGGCTGCTGTCTCTGGATCCCTTGCTCACAGACGAGAGGTGCTGAAGTTTTTTGGGACGCACGCAGGACGAGTTCTCCAGGGGACTCAGCACTCGCTGCCTGGTCATCTCCATCTTGGGCCAGCGCAAGAGCTCTGGACAGAAATGCTACACTCAGCATACAGTGCAAGAAAGTGACTGCATGCATCTTCAGTAATATCACTATCTGTGGCATTAGGTTGTAGACAGCAGATAGGCTTTGCATTGATTGTACATTTTATGTATTCCAGAAACACCTGAGCTTTTTGTGCACTCAACATGACGAGGCCTGAGCAGCCCTCCCCTGTCCCTAGTAACATATGCTAAATTTAACAAGACTTAGTGGATTGTTTAAATAACATTTAGCAACAGTGATGCAAAGGCTAACATGATACTTAATACAGGAAAGCCATGTCTAGGGTTGTTAGAGCCCATGCCTGGGGCCTATGGCTTTGTCTCACTTTCTGTGCTGTTTGTTTTAGCGTGTCCTCATTTCCCTAGAAACACAATCATCGTGTCCATGCACCTGCCTTTAACAAAATACAAGACACAGATCTTGGCTCTGTAGAAGAGCCTATTATAGAGCCTCATTCACTCCACAAACCCAACAGAACAGATTGTTACGGTGAAAGCCAAAAAACACCCTCCTTCAAAACGTCCTGCTCTGAGAAGCCATACACTCACCCAGCAGGTCAGATCAGAATGCAGATTCAGCATATAAATAGGAGCTGTCCTGATACATTTACCTGGTACGTTACATGCAGTGACCTTGGACTAGCTAATGGTGTGTATCAATCAGTATCCATCTCAAAACGGCATGCCCTGTTTCATTAAAATGAGCCTGATGAGTTTGGACAATCAAGGCTGCAGAAATCACCCCAGGCGTCAGAGCAGGGGGCAGGAGCCCTGGAGATGGAGGCACAGGGTGACTGAATCACACGGGGCCAGGCCACCCCAGATCAGTTATACCAATTATGCCAGCAAATATGCCTAGTATTAGGGTACAACGTAAAATGATGAAACAAAACCAAGATACATTAGGTTTCAAATGTATTTGACATGACATGTTTGGTGTTATAAATAGGGTTTAGTGTATTATTTCAAAATGGCTGTTATGTGTGTTTATATATGTGTGTGTTCCACGCATCAAAAATAAGTATAAGTAAATTTGCTGAAACGTTTAATCCTTGTGTCCATGGATTTGTATCAATCTCAGATCTCTTCCAGATCCATTGGATTTGCAAGCAAAATGTCATTATTGCTGGTCTGCTTGAGCCTGTCCTGGTGATCTGTCTAAGCAGGTTTCTAAGATGTGGATATAGATTTGTTGTTGCAATTGCAAATAAATAAATCACTCTGAGAGTTGAAATTGGCTAGATTTCACCATTCTTTCAGGTGTTCCATGCAATACGTTTATATAATCAGTATACCGAATAACAAAGCAGGTTTATGTAACCAACCAATTGCAGAACACATCAAATGGACACACCAGGTAATAATGCAAACTTACCGGTAACTTTTATAGACTCCAGCATCGGCGCTCGTTCTTTGTAATGCACTTCAGAGGGTCGAGGCGAGAACTGTCGTTCACCTGCGATTTCGGAATTTCATCTAAATAAATGAACAATCGCACAAAGTGACACGCTGGTCAATGAAAGCAACCTCTTGGTCCCTGAGCCTGCACACATCAGGGCGCCTTCATTCTCCAGGCGTCGTTGTCCCGCTCGCTCGGGTTCTAGAGCGGAGACGGTTGCCATGGTACACAATCGACGTCACCAGAACGCACCACGTCACTTACGTAAATGGACGTTTGCCGCAAAAAGAATTTGTGCCCAACTACCGTGAAAAGGGGGTCAGTTTACATTTGGCCAAAACGTTACATTTAGGCTGGATAAAAATGTAACAAATATTCTTGAAAACGCAATACAAGTAGTTGTAACTATACAAAACGTGCAAGTCTTTATAGTATTCATGCACTTAATATTTTACCACTCAACGTCAACCAGTGTGTAGTTATATCGCCACCTAGCGACGATTAACCATATTTCACCTCATAACCAAACTGGTAATCGGTGATGAAACAGTCCGTGAATTTAAGCATTACCTTCCCAATTAACGTATACTTATACATTCAGCAATACTGGTAACTGCAATACAAAACTAATGTAGGAATTGCCATCAGGCAGCACTGACAGGAATTAAACCAGTAGTGTGCAGTATTTTGTTATGGACTAAGGCATCCTAATATTTATTAAAACTGACAGTAAATTTACATTAACTTATATTTATACAAAAGCAGAAAGCTATTAAATATTTTAATTTCACAAACTTCTTGCACTATATAAGAATAACCTTTAGTTGCCTGCTCCTACACAGCACTCAAGATAAAAAAAAAACTAAAACTAAAACACAGCAGCACAACACTCAAAGACTTTGTATATCAAATCTAGTTGTGTTTAGCTGGATATTTAGAATACGGTCAAGAACAAACACAATGTTTATGGTCCATCCAGACCAAGATTTATTAAAAGCCATAATAGTAAAAACGGAAGGAGGGTTCAGGATATTTGAAGACTTCTGGATAATCTGCATTTCACATTTCTTTAACATAAAATAAACAAAGTTTTAATAATCCCAAATAAAAATTCTGTCGTTTACTTCAAGAACATACCATTCTAATAAAACAGGGGGAAAATCTGTAGGACATTTTATTCAGGGACAGCCTGTGCCAAGACAAAACTGTGGAGATTTCACTAATCCTCAAAGTCCTGTTAAACAATTCAAGAGCTGTGTTGTGCAAAAGGGATAGTGGTATACAGAGTCTGTTGGGGGTTTGTAAAATCTCAGCTCTGCAAAGTATATCTTGTTTACAAGACAGGATAAGCTCACCTACAGAGCACACAAGCTTAATATCCACTTTAGAGAAAGCCCTCCCCACTACAATCAACATTTCTACCAAAGGTTTGCTCCAAGGCTGTTTCTGTATTAGGCTTCATTTTACCTGCTCTTTGCTGTCGAACAGATGCAGCAGAGCTTAACGTATGATTGTGTATACAAATCTCTCACTAAGTACCCTTGTGGAAACTTTTCCGCCCAAATGTCAGCGGGATAATGTTGGACATTCAGGAGAAAAAGCCTGTGACTGTTACGCTTGTCCGTTTGGGATGACTGACAGAATAAAACGCATCAGTCCATGAGCCTGCGGGTCCCCGAGCGCTGCCGCGATCACTCCATACTCTCAGGGTCTGCCTGAGCCATGTACGCGTCCAGCTCCGCGTCCAGATGGCCTTTGGTCTTTGACATATAGGCATCCAGCTGATTGTCCAGTTGCTCCCTCGTCACAACAGGACGGCCGGTTCCTCTGCCTCTGCCCCGCCCACGGCCCCGCCCAAGGAAGCCCCCACGACCACGCAGACCTCCACGCCCTGAAAGACAAGCTCACTTTGTTAGGCTGTACACAAGAAAAATGATAAATATTTATTGCTGGAGTGGATATATATCGTTTGATCACACCGTTATATGGTCAGTATGAAAGCATTTTATGTTTATCCATAGGAACTGATGCATAGAGCTTGCTAGTAACACCAACATCAAGGGTTTGCTTCCCAGGGAGTGCAGAGTCATACTGATAAATATGCAGGTTGCTTTAAAGGGCACCTGCTACATGTTAAATGTTATGTACACATTTTTTTTTCCTGTCCGTCTGGTTCAGTTCCACCCTGAAACCACTTCACTATAGAAAAGTGAGCCACATTCCACACACAAAGCTTAGCGTCACATCTCTGAGCAATCCACTTTCACAGAGATACATGCACTACATAATATAAAGTAAAAGCATCACCTCCCTAGGTTATGCAATTTTCCTAATTTTTAACATCATTCTTAAAACAGAATAAAACATCAGTGCGTCACTCTCCCACTGGAACAATTTGGAACATTAAAAAAAGGTTATTTAACAAGTAATTGAAAATGTGTGGTAAAAATGAGTCACTTTTTTTTGAAAATGTAACCCTTTGTTGAACATCTTAGCTTTCAAACCACACAGAAACCCATCTGACTTGACTTGTGCAATCAATTACCACTGAAGACGTGGCAGAGGCATTACTCACACTATTACCACTGAAAACATGATTGACAGGCATTTCTTTGGCCTAACCCATTCAACCCAGTCCTTTGGCCAGACGAGACTAAACTTAAGATGTTCAGGCATGGGGACATTGCTTTGGCAAAAGAAGACAGAGGCCTTCAACCCCCAAAACAGTTATCAAATAAAACAAGGTGATACGATCATGACGCTGTGAGGTGGTTTAGCTGCTTCAGGTGCAGACCTAGTGTGGGTTCAAGGGAAAGCTCATGTTGACATTCTGAAAGATGTTGGGAAGAAATATGCTGCCCTCAAGTCAAAATCTCAATCCTACTCTATGGTGGGAGTTTAAGATTATGGTCCATGCCCAAAAACCATGTAATCTGGATGAGTCAGAAGAATTTTCCTTCAAGAGACAAACTGACCTAGTCTAGATCCTTAGTAAAAGGCAGTTGCTAGGCCTGTCACGATAACAATTTTCAGAACGATATATTGTCCCAGAAATTATTGCGATAAACAATAAAATTGTCATTTTTAAGTGCCATTATAAAATTTCTTGCTTCTGGGCTCCCCAAAGGAGCTTTAAGACAATGTGCCACAATAATAATATAGTAGCATAATAATACAATTACACCAGTTTGCAGTAATGTAATGTATTGTAAAGCTCATGTATGGGGTCATATTTGAGCTTGACCACATATCTGTAGTGGCAGAGTAAAATGAGATGTCTTTAATCTCCTTCAGAACGCATGACTTCATTATATAAGGTTGGAATGGCAGTTTTGGAGATATAGGTTTTCTTTGGCAGTTCATACTGCATGTCAAATCTTTGCAGCATGTTTATAAATGTTTTCTTTTTGACTGTATTTAACGGCAGCGTCTCTTTGGCTATATAGCGAGTTAAGGCTGGTTTAAGCCTGGTTTAAACTTGACGCATCGCGAGCTGAGCGAGGGTCTGCGCGGCGAAAATTATGTAATCGATGTGGCCTAGCGCACTGTCGATTCGGGAGGTCGTGCACCCCTCGAATTTTGTAACTTCGCGCGCGCACCGCAGAGCCATGAACAAAGTCATGTTTGCAGGGTTCATATTCGGAGTATGCGGAGTTTAATTCATGGAATTAAAGCATTTGTACGTCACTTTAAAGGTCCATTTCAATATTTCCCAGCATGTTAAACTTAATTAAGTTAAATATTTATACATATACTCAAAATGATTCGAAACAGTTCACTTTTTTATCACATTATTTAATGGTTGTTTATTTTCAAAACGCCCAATCTTAACGTCTTCACGTTCTCTCATGTTTCGTCCTGGAATTACAAGAGGCTCTTAACGTAATACAAGAGAACTGTTTAGTCAGATAGATATTTGTTGTGAAACCAAGTAGTTACAATTTCAAGCATTTTCAAGTACTTTAGCCTAAATTCCAGCACTTTTCAAACCTGAAACACAAAGCAACATTAAAATTAATCAGATAAATGTTCCTTTCCCTTTTTTTTGGGGGGTGTTTCTTTATACTACCACATATCGTTTTGAACAACAACGCTTTCACCGTTCGGGAGGTTCGCGCAAGGTGAGCGGAGTTGCGCGCTACGGTCACTATAATAAACAACCATTAAATAATGTGATAAAAAGCGAATTATTTTGAGTCCTATTAGCCTCGAATACGTTCGTGAGCTAACACATCTCCACCTGTGTGCGTGGAGGCACTGTTATTGACGTTATTGAAATCTAGCGTAGTTGCGGTTTATTCTCATGTAAACAAATTTGAGCAGAAAACCAATGGTTAATTATCGGCAAAAATGATCGCGGCTTAAAAAATTATCGTACGATACGTCGATAATGTAATTATCGCGACAGGCCTAGCAGTTGCTAGTTTTAGGTCATTTAGATTGCACTACTGACTATTAATTGTCAGGGGTATCATCATTTTTGTTTCTTTCTTGTTTCAATTCCAAAAATACTGTCTCTCCATTCTTTAGGAAGCAATTCTAAAAACTATTGGTGCTGGTAATTTCCTTGGAAAAGCCGTCTTCTTCCATTTCATGAAAGAGCTAATAATTTTCACGACAACTGGGACTAAATCAGCAGGACTTTAAAAACAACCATGGTTATTTCCCACAATGCCTGACCTCGTAGTCCTGGTGCTCCACGTCCCACTCCTCGTCCAGCCAGAAGCGCTCCTCTCCCAGTGACTCCGCCCCTCTGCCTCATGCCCCGCCGTAGACCCATGCGGCCAGCAGCCCCTCTGCCCCTCAGGGGCCCCGCACCTGCAAACATGGCTAAAGCTCAAAACACCACTTCAAATAGAACTTCAATACCAGAGGTGTATAATCCAGGTTCAGAAAGTAAAAGTACTCACCAGGAATTTGCTCAAGCTAGATTCTCATTAGTGCAATCCAGGTAAAATGAGTGGAATCAACACAATCCAGGAAGCCTGAGCAAAATCCTGGTGAGGACTTTTACTTTCTGAACCTGGTTTATACACCTCTGTTCAATACAAGCCCCCAAACCCACCCCCCCCCCCCCCCCCCCACTCACTGGTACAAAAAAGTAACAACTGCTGGCCATCAGCACAGAATCAGATAAAGTAGTAAATTAATGATAATGACATGAAACTATTTTATCATGTGCCATACTCAGGAAGGACAGCAAGTATTCATTCAAACCGATACTTTCAATAAGATCTGGTCCAAATGTTCCCAATAAAATTACAAAAAATAATTTTTATCATGGTTTCCAAAGAAAAACATTCACAGCCATGTGCTGATAGCAACATTATGACAACGTGTACCATAATGTTGAGATAAGCAAGCTTGTTCTTGGAACAAATATCTAAAATTCTAATGATACATAAAACTGTGACCCTTAATGTGACCGTACAGCATGACCGTATAAGCCAGAACAAAACTGCCCCTTGGATAGTATTATTGGTATTCTAAGGGCCATGACTGAGCTGAACTGGTGTGGACTGGTGCTCAAGGACTTTCCTGGGACACACAGCTCTTGGACACTTAACTCAGATGGAATGAGTATTGAAAGCAATCAGCAAAGGGAGCAGACATGCCCACGATCTACTGAGAAACACTGATTTAAATAAGACTTTATGCACATTCAGATGGAAAGTAGCATTTCAACTAGAGTGAACCCAACACTGATAAAAAAGATGGAAAGTGTATCTTTATGTAATTACAAATACACCCGAGTTCATAAACACCTGTCCAAATCAGATTAACACAATCAGTTGACACCCAAATAAAATACATTTTTTAACAGTGTAAAACACATAACAGTCCAAGACGGTACACCATGAGACAGTATTACTGATCAAATCAGACTGAAACGCTGCCCACCTCTAAGAGCCAATGCTCCTCTCATGACACCACCTCTTCCTCTGCTCCTCAGGCCCCGTGTAGCTCCACGCAGTCCTCCCACAGCAAAGCCACGTCCTCCCACACCCCCCCGCATCAACGGGCCGATGGGCCGCCCCAGCCGGGCCTGAATGTTGCTCTTCCCAAGCCGCTGCTTCAGGCTCTGATGACAAAACACAGCCAGCTAAAACCATTACTATAACCTACACACTGCAAACAAGGCAATTTGCACATGTGCTCCACCAAAATATGATTCAAAGTTGATTACTGCAACCACATTAATCTGTATTCAGTGCACGACCCAGGGAAGCGCTGTGTACCGCTCCCTCATTTCTTTAGCTTTGGCATTCCTTCTGAATTACAAGTAATTTAACCTGCGTTTCAACTAGGGCTGCCATGATTAGTCGACTAGTCACGATTACGTCAACGACTAATTTAATAGTCGATGCGTCATTTTTTGTGTGTTTTTTTCTCTCTCCAAACTGCTACGACAGTTTCCACTGTTGCGTCTGCCTTTCTGTCCTTGACGCACATGCGGAAACCGGGGTAGACAGTGGACGACATCCCAGAACATTATACAGACAGGGTCTGGAATCATGGCTACCCGGCTAGAGAACTCAAGTGTGGGATCGCTTTAAGAAAATGGAAGAGAAACTATCTGCAAGGCATAACTATCCTTCCACGGCAGCACAACCACGATGCACAAGCTCCTGAAAAGGAAGCACGTTGTGGCTGATCGTGAAAATGTAAATTTTAGTTAGCTGCTAAAATTTGCATAAACAGAACGTTAACTTGGAGCGATGGAGATTTGTTTCATTAGCCGTAGCACACATTCATGTGTTTTCTGTAACGTCAGTGAGACCAAAACATTATTTTTGTGAATAATTCCTTAGTTTCAGGTACCTACCTAATTTGATTTAAATGTAGCCAAGTTTGATGCCAGAGACAAATGAAAGAAAGATCTAAAAACAAGCTGCATATTTCATTAAATGTTTAATGAAAATATGATTTTAATTGTTTTTATTTAGCATATAGCTGACATCTAATGATGGTTATATAATAGCAGCTGCATTCTAGTGTGATAAGCTGTATGTTTTATATTAATTTAACATATCCGATTAGTCGACTAATCATAAAAATTAATCGGTGATTATTCGACTATAAAAATAATTGCTCCCCCCCTCACCTGTTTGTGCTGCAGGGCGGCCTGCACAGAGGGCCTGTTCTCCATCTGCTGGGCGAGGCGGCGGTTGCGAGCACTGGCCATGTGTTGCTGCTGCATGGTGGCTCTGATGCTAACGGCGGTCGGCTGCTTGTTCTTCATCATGTTAGTGAAGCTTGGGGAAGGGAACCCGAGGTGCAGGAAGGAGAGAGACAGGAGGAGAAAGAGAAAGGGTGGGAGAGGAGGAAGACAGGGAGAAGGGGATAACCAGGAAAGGAGGTTTCCAAATCAAATCACTTCACACACCATGGACGCAGCCACAGTGTAACCTGCAGCAATTCAGTGAATGCTTTTTTTTTGGGCTCTCATACCCTCTCTTGGTAAAATCAGAAGACACCCCAACACTTCAGCAGTTTAAGCAGAACTGAACAAAAACAACAAAGGAGAAAAGCAGAAGACAGAGCTGGTGGTAAAGAGGAGAAACAAAATGAGTGGTTTTTTTTCAGAGAAAATGCCTCTTACAGACCCCTATCACCCTGGTGTGGCATCATCGGGTTTGGCCCACACAGGGGAAGGCGGTCCAGGGCTGGAGGGGTGTCTGGCAACCCAGCCACTTACAACCCAGACCGTGACCCTGCACACTGCTCCTGTGATGCTCACGGTGGAGGGTATGTGGGGGGACCGGTCACGTCCAGGCATGGACTGGGCGCCTTATTTAGAAGAGCAAGAGAAGATACAGTGAGATGAAAAGAAAGAGATACATCTGAGCGAGAGAGTTTGAGAGAGGGCAAGAAACATGGAGGATGGTGTGCTCGGACACGCCCACTATCCGCTGTCTTAATCTCTTCACTCCCATATTTGGGCGTGTTCTTCTGCCGTGCATTCAAGTGCAGGTTGCTTACCTCACCACCATTACCAACATTCTCACCTCGGGGTGTGCACTGCTTACACAAGAGGACCAGCGAGACCCCACGGTTCTGTGTCCTGATATTAGCGGTCACCTTCCACAAAACCAATATTACATGAGTGTATCACTGATGCCGTGTTGAGTGAGCAGCACACACGCTCGGTGCGCATTATCGCGTCCGTGCCTGGTCTGGTCTCTCCCCCTCATTGACCTCCACAGAACACGGCTTTCTGCTTCATGCCTTAAGTATCTCTGCATGTTTGCTCCCCCCGGGCTTGAGATAATGCTGTCAGGATGCGTGGATCCTCACCGCTCATTCAGCGACACCTTGGTGGTGCTTTTCAGCACGACTTTTTGAGTAGAGGGTGAACTCATTTTTCTTCAGGCTTGCTGGCTTACTCCTGCAGGAAAAAAAAATATTAGGGAAAAAACTAAACATCCAATCCAATAAAAATACTTATAAAAATAATATATTTAGAAAAAATACCTAACGCAGTCGAGCTGCTGACTACATAGATAGCTAGTGATAGTGACAGGGTTTTATAAAGGACAACTCTAACTCGCCAGATGCCTTGCTTAGATAGCTAGTTAACATAGCTAGGTTTTCCTCGCCATCTTGCTAATGTTTCATCTAAATCAATCACTTGGCAAAATATAGTTACTAATTGACATACATACGCAGAGGTTAAAATAATACAAAAGTATATATTAAATCTAGCTGTACCAGAAGCTTCCGTCATATCTCTTCACCAATTAGACCATTTTATCTTGTCCCACAAGTAACGAAACGACTTTGTCAAGCTAACGTGGCTAATTACACAGCAAATATCGTTAGATATAACTTATGTCAGTACCTAGATAACGAGACATGTTTTTTTCAGGACAGATATGACGGTGTGGGGGGACAAATTAAACTACTTACTGTGTTGTTGTTTGTGGCGGACTCGTCAACGTTAAACGGTCGTGGACGCAGGAGTAGCTAACGTGCTAGCTAACTGTTCGATCTACACATTCACGACTTAACCGACTTCTTGTTGAAATTGACGTCTTGTAGCCCCTCTTTTGGTAATATATTAAAGACTTTTAAACAGAATAAATTATATTCAGCAGAAGCCTGGCGGTTCTATACCTATGTACACAAAGCTGCTGCCCTAACAGTCACTCCTCTCATTCATCACAAAATGGGGAAAACAGCGGCGATAGGAAAATGGCGGGTTTGACTCCGCCCACTCTGATGAAGACGAGACTGTGACGTAAGAGAATCACATATCGCGAGAACTTATAATGGCGTAACAAGATGGCAGCGCCTGTTGTAGAAAGCGCATCAGGGAAAGACGCAATTACAGGTTTAATTCAGTTATCGAAATTAACAGTGCATGTGATTTCAGGGAGGTAAATAAATGTAGTCATTTCCGCCTGTTTGGTGTAACTCTCAAGCTAGTTAGCATGATTGTGTCAGTGTATTTACATCGAGAGCTCTTTTACTTTGGTTGCATAGGTCAACGTTACATTGTTAGCTTGCTATTTATTTATTTTTTATTTTATTAGATAACACAAACATATTTAGCTAGTGACATTTGGCTTGACATCGACATAAGCCTTGTTTATAACACAAGGTATGTTAAAGTTACATTAGAATTCATTTTTAATAAAACATTTCGTTGACCACACATGTAATTTTTAATAATGACACCCATCCCGTGGGCACTGTTTGTGCATAAGGCCCAGGTGGTACGGTGGTACGCCCCTGAACACCTATATAAAATTCTGTGAGGATACAGAATCATGCTCATCCTGGTGTGTGTGTCTACATGTCTAATAATCAGTTGTCTTGAGTTTGTGTGAATTATTGTGTATCTTCATGTCCAGTGGTGGATGGCGGTCTGTCCTGGGAGTTATCCTCTCCCCTCCCTGCACCTGATTCACTCCCCCAGGTGGCTGACACTTCCAGTTGAGAGTACACTGTACACAGTTTGCTGCTACTTTTCGCTGCCATGTGACTGAATGTAAAAGCCTATCTCTGTGTTAATGATAAAGCGACTTTGGGTTGGGTATATAAAGTATATACAAAATTGTTGTTGTTTGTGCTAGCATTCAGCCAGATGCATTCTGCCAGTTCCAAGCTGATGGCACTACTTGACATGTTCTGATTTTGAAAGGAAGTAAGCATGATGCATATTTCATCTGCTGCATTAAGTTTCTGTGGCCGACCACAGCATCTACGGTCTTCACCGTCACCGTTTTTTATGCTTCTTCAAAAGAGCTTGTACAGCACATCTTGAAACCCCAGTCTGCTTTGAAATCTTTGCCTGGGAGAGACCTCACTGATGCAGGATAACTATGTTGTCTCTTGTTGCTGCGCTCATTTTTGCCATGATGTATGACCTGTAACATGAAATGGTCTTCCACAACCTCACCTCTGTGGCAGAGTTTGGCTGTTCCTCACCCAGTTTTAAGCCTCCTACCCAACTACTTCTGTTCCAGTTTCAACCTATACATAAAAGTGATCATTAACCAATTATAACAAACAGGTCATATTCACAATAAATTCTGATTTAATATTATTGTTCATTTAGCATTTTATTGAAAATGAAACCATTAACACTTTTTTAAAGCATTCTACATTTCAGCATTTTCCACACTCCTGTCCAAAACATTACTCAGTACGATACACCAGTTTCAAAAATAATTTAATGACCCTTAAATTGAACCTCCAACAAACTGACGAATCTAAGCAGCAGACTGCAACTAGGTTTAGTTATCAATTTTCTTTTTTTGTGTTTGTGATGGTGCAGAAGACTTTCCAAAATGAAGGGTGGTAGCTAATGAAAGCAACAGAACATGAAAATTGAGGAATCATGTACAGTGCATGTTTCCCAAACAGTCCTTTCATTTAAGGACGACCCCACGGTTCTGTGTCCTGATATTAGGGGTCACCTTCCACAAAACCAACACTACATGAGTGCATCACTGATGGTGAGTGAGCAGCCCGGTCTGATCTCTCCAGACCAGACCTAGTTAGACATATATGTCAAATATCAGAGGTGGAACAAACGTAGTTACTTCATTTAAGGGTGCAAATTTGGTGGCTGCCTAGATAACGTTTAAACGGTCATTGACACAAAAGCAACTAACATGTTTCCTCGCAATTAACTAATTAACCTACCTAACTGCCTTAGTTCACTTCTTATTGAGGTCGACTGCCTGTATACACAAAGCTGCTGCGCTAAGAAAAACCACAACAATCTTTCCATTTATCACAAAATGGGGCAAATACCGGTGAGCAGGAAAATGGAGGCTCGTGACTCCGCCCACTTTGAAGACGCGTTCTCGCGTTTGTATCAATTATCGCGAGAACTTGGTACCCGCACAAGACAGGCAAGATGGCGGCGCCTGCTGTCGCAGAAACCCCTTCAGGGAAAGATGCGATTGCAGAAGGTCTCCTTCAGTTATTGAAACCAGCAGTGCAGCAGCTTGACCTACATGTTCATTCAGTGAGGTAAATAAATGCTCTCACTTTGGTTTGTTTTAACTTGCAAGCCCACGAGCTAGGTAGGACATGTTGGCGCATCTCAGTCACATGATTTTCCAGTGTGTTTATCTCTCTCCCCAACCTTGGTCAACATTACCTATAACAAAGTTAATTAACTGGCTATGGTGCTAACTATCTTTATACAGATGGTTAGTTAGATAATTTAATATAGTTAGCAATGCCACTCGTTAAATACGTTTTGTATTACAAAAACCTAACTTGATTAGCAGAGTAACCTATATTTCTTCTTTATTTTTTTAGACCTTAATGTCTTCAATGTTAAGGTGGGCTCAGCTACGCTCCGTAAATAGCTATACAGGGAAATCAAATATGCATAGAAAACCACTTACCTTTGATTTCACTGTTCATAATTCCATTTTTTTATGGTAATGTCTATTCAGTTCTTCAAAAACCTCTTACCAGTGGTGTGGGCCCATCACTTTATGTTTCATTCATTTCTTCATCATTTAATTATTACATAAACTTGTATTAGTTTTTAATAAGCAGATTTGACTCATGTTGCATTACATGATGTTTAAATTGCTTTGATTAATTAAATATATTTATTAGTTTAGCTAATGATTTCTTTATTTACCTGTTCATTGTCAGTTGAGAATACATGCTATGGGGTATGTATTTTGATCAGGGGCATCATGCTTTAATCCTTTTTGAAGGGCCACATTACATATTCCTATATATTCTGTTGAAGGTGGCAACTATATATAGCTCAGAATTAAATGAATGTACGGTCATGTGTGTGCAGGCTATAATGAGCAGTCTATGACATGAGGAGCAGGTATTGAATGATGCATAATGCTCCAGGAACGATCTGCCCTTGACTTGGGTGAGGTCATTGGAGCTCTTAACAACTTTAAAATGTTTGGTGCAACTGTTTGGTAATCCAAAGCTGGAAATATAACCCAAGAATAATTCACATTCCTGTCTTTTTAAAGTATCTATTGTTATTCAGATGGAAACATGACAAAGTCATCCTGCACCCAAAAGCCTAGATCTACCTGACTGTCAATAAATCGCAATAATGACAAGTTCATTTCAGGAAAACTAATGACTGCTTGGCTGAGGAGGAGGTTCACGTTTAGTATCCCGTGTTATTGTGGTGGTGATGTGTGTTTCATATTATCTCACTGGTGTAAAGAGGAAGTCCGGCTAACTACTTGTGTTTTAAAATGGTAAAAATGAACAGAGAGTAGGTGTATCCAATCATTTGACTGGTACTGTAAGTATGCTGGCATTATCTTTGTTCACCTTTGTTTGTTTTTGAGTAGTTATTGTATGTATTTGTGTGATAACTAGGCACTGAAGCATTTCTGAATCTTTAAAGTTCTCTTTCTATCCCATCTTCAGTAACATGAAAGGCACTATATAAGTCTAACCTATTTCATTATTATCACAGGGAGAGTCAAGTGGAACTTAGAGAACATATTGACAATTTGGCAGCAGGTAATGTGCATCGTCATACTTCCTAGTAACAACATTTGCCTGGCTAATGATACAGTTATTTGAATTATTTGTGTTCATAATACTAATATAGTTATTTGTTTATTCTCTGTGCACATTTAATTTCAGAGTTATGTAGAATTAATGAACACCAGAAGGTGGCCCTTGATTTAGATCCCTATGTTAAGAAACTGCTAAATGCAAGGCGCAGAGTGGTTCTGGTCAACAACATACTGCAGAATGCTCAAGTAAGTGACTCGTGCCAAGATTCATTCTTGTGTGTGGAACAGATATAGTTTTATTTACCACCCACCTAATTATCACTCTTCATGAGCAGGTTCAGGTGTGTTGGAGTATCAAAAATTAGTAATTTGGAAGAGCGTAGTATATTTGTAGCATAACAAGGCTCTTATTTTAGTTCTTGCACCGTTATTTCTTCCTCTCCTGTTCTTCGTCGCAGGAGCGTTTGCGGAGGTTGAATCATAACGTGGCTAAGGAGACCGCTCGCAGAAAGACTATGCTTGAAACATCTGGAGCATTTTCCACTCGGCCTCCTAGCAAGCAGTGATGGTCCGCCATGACACTGAACTGAAACGCCGAAACACTGTACCCCATGGCACACAGTGCTGCTGGACCTATTCAGAGCCATTATGTCCCCTGGTTCTCGTGTGGTGGACGTACACGGGGCCAAACGCAACAGCAGCTGATGTGGAGCACTGCTGATTATATGATCTGTCCTTTTTAACAAACGCACATTACAAAAAAAATCGCTATAGGTAATATTAAAGCATGAACAGCAGCATTAATACGTTTTAAGTGTGGGAAATTAAAAAAAAGTAACATGTTAATAGACTTAAGAACCATGTGCAAAAAGACTGAAGACCAAATTAAATTAGGCAATATTACTAAACTGGAAGGATTCAGTGTGATAAATTTGTGTTACAAAGGTATTGAATTGCTTTTTTAGCATTACCTATGGTTTATTAATGCTGAAGTTCATCGTTCATTAATAATAAGTAGTGCCATTAATAATTGTATTTAAGCCAAACTTAATGCATCTGCTACTGTGTTATCAATAATAATGTCCAGTTTGTTAAACTGCGTTTAGCATTAATATTTGTAATTCGTATATTTGAGAAAGACCAAAAGATCTGTAAAATATTTGCAGTTCTACACTTATTAGTCATACAGTATTAATTTTGTTATATATCTATAAATTTTGCTATTCCTTGTCTTTGTGCCTTTGAGTGCTTTTACAGCTGATCAATTGTGGAGAGTGTTTCAGGACCCTGATCTACTCTAAAACAGATCACATTACCTGCTGAAGAATTGGTCCATGGAATTCTAAACCAGAATTACAGAGTTTTAAGACACAGTAGATTCAGTTGCATGGAAATACTCTCTGCTGAAGAGAATCTTGCAAATTAAAAATTGCAGCTTGCGCTTCACACGTTCCCTAAGGGTTGTTGTTTTATGGGCTGTGAAATGCAAACATATTCTCCATTCTCAAACAAATTCTCACACAAACGCTACAGGGAACCTGTGCAAAAGCATTTGCAATATGTGTACCATAATCTTTAATATTACACTTATGCCTACTTTTTTACCCCTCTCCAACTGGCATTTCTAGCAAATATGCATGTGTTTAAACATTGTCTAAACATTAAAATTTAAGAGAAATAATGACATTTATCACTGTTGGGACTGATCTGAAATCAGCTTGCTTGTTTGTTCAGATTTTTCATTGTAGCTCTTCTAATTGTGTAGAGTTTATTAAGTGATCTGTAATTTCCACCTAATTAAAGTCGATATCTAAAGAGCTTATAAAAATCCATCCTCTGTTTCTCAGGTTTTATGAAAGTGGATAAAAGGATATACTGATGTAGTTTTAGGCTCTGTTTCAGGAGCAGTATGCCATTAAAAAAAAACAAGCTGTATTTTAAGGGGGAATAAAATACCTTTCTAAACTGCCTGAGTTGTCTCAGCAGTAGATTGCTGTATAATTGAATCAGCAGCAAAATGTTGGCTATGTATCTCTCCTGTGTAAATAATGAATGTTTTGTAATTGAAGAAGCAGAAAGCCTGTTTTAGATGACCCCATTCTAGTCTGAAAGGGTGTGGGTTAGGAATGGATTTTGACCTGGTTAAAGGTCAAGAGAAGGAAGTCTTGAGGGAGGAAGTAAACGTCACATGGATATCTCCCTAAATGTGATTCAAATAATGACACATATATAACATACAGAAGGAAAATATCCAGGAACACAGGCACACACGGTGGTTTGAGTGACTACTCTGATTCCCTCTTATTATATCAGTAAAAAAGAAAAGAATATTAAATGCATAGTTTTCTGGCACCCAACTTGTTCTGTTCAACTTATTCTGGTTACACAACACAAAAGTTTAGTTTGCATTTAGTAAAGTTTTCAGAGGTGCTGAGCCCATACGAATGAACATTTAAGTAAAATAAAGAAATTGTTACATATTAGACCAACCACATAAGGGGAATGGAGAAAAAAAAATAACTGAAGCTATCTATCTATCTATCTATCTATCTATCTATCTATCTGTCTGTCTGTCTGTCTGTCTGTCTGTCTGTCTGTCTGTCTGTCTGTCTGTCTGTCTATCTATCTGTCTGTCTGTCTGTCTGTCTGTCTATATATCTATCTATGATTTTAATTTGATCACTCAGAGATAGAACTACTGTGGTGTGAAGTTTGATTCTAACACATGCATTGGTTAGCAAGGATTGTGCTTACTTATATTCTTATTTACTTACTTCCCTAAATTACGTACCACACTCGCATTAAAGTGGGAAGTATAAACGTAACCTATAATGTAAATTGTAACGAACAGCGACGGAAGCTGCACGGGATGGACCGGGCAGGGTGGGGGACCGGGCAGGGTGGGGGACCGGGGGGCTGGGCCGCAGGGCGGAGTAATCTTGGCGGCGCCACCTTAAAAAAACAGTCGCGCCGATATGTCAATCCAGACGCGACCCAGACAGCCTCGGCCTGGGGGCCCAGTGACGAGAGCGGCGTCCTCATTGGCTGAAACGCGCCGTCCCTTTGAGACTCGAGCCCCCATTGGCTGGAGCCTGGCGAGACGCTCACGCGCACAATGTCCACCCGCTTTTGTTATTGTAGCGAGCGCGAGGACGAGAGCGAGAGAGGCTTCGGGGGCGCGAGCGGGATGCACGCGCGGAGACGGCGAGGCTGAGTGTCCGGTGTCGACTCGGATAGAGACCCTTAGAGCCGAACGGGGACGCGGGCCGGGACCCCACCTCACTGTCCTCGTTCCGACCCACCTCTGGTCGGCTTTTCCCCCCAGTAACCTGCCCGATGTGTGAGTACAGGCAGTTTATTAACGTCGCACGGCTTCTTATCGGCACGCCGGCCATCGAGACCGGGCGGAGATGAAGGTGGGGTGGAGGTTTGGTGATGGGGTGATGGTGGTGGTGGAGGTGATGGTGGTGATGGTGGTGGGGTGATGTCTAACGTGCAGAGCCGTCTGCGTGGACACGGGTGTCTGTCGTAGCTCCAACCCCGTCTGTGGCATGATAGTCCGCCGAAATGATTGGTTTTATGCGTGTACATGGTTCATATCCACTCTGAATAAGTGAGCTACGTGTACGTGTGGTATGTAGGTTCATATCCACTCTGAATAAGTGAGCTCCGTGTACGTGTACGTGTGGTATGTAGGTTCATATCCACTCTGAATAAGTGAGCTACGTGTACGTGTGGTATGTAGGTTCATATCCACTCTGAATAAGTGAGCTCCGTGTACGTACGTGTGGTATGTAGGTTCATATCCACTCTGAATAAGTGAGCTACGTGTACGTGTGGTATGTAGGTTCATATCCACTCTGAATAAGTGAGCTCCGTGTACGTGTACGTGTGGTATGTAGGTTCATATCCACTCTGAATAAGTGTGCTACGTGTACGTGTGGTATGTAGGTTCATATCCACTCTGAATAAGTGTGCTATGTGTACGTGTACGTGTGGGATGTTGGTTCATATATCCACTCTGAATAAGTGAGGTACGTGTATGTGTGGTATGTTGGTTCGTACGTGTACGTGTGGTATGTTGGTTCGTACATGTACGTGTGGTATGTTAGGTTCATATACACTCCGAATAAGTGAGGTACGTGTACGTGTACGTGTGATATGTTGGTTCGTACGTGTACGTGTGGTATGTTGGTTCGTACGTGTACGTGTGGTATGTTGGTTCGTACATGTACGTGTGGTATGTTAGGTTCATATACACTCCGAATAAGTGAGGTACGTGTACGTGTACGTGTGATATGTTGGTTCGTACGTGTACGTGTGGTATGTTGGTTCGTACGTGTACGTGTGGTATGTTGGTTCGTACGTGTACGTGTGGTATGTAGTTCCATATCCACTCGGGGATGTTTAGACTGCGGCCTCCATGACGTCATATGACCATATATGGTCATTCGTGGGTCTGCAGAGCAGTGCACACTTTGAAATTGTTATTACTTTACAGAAGATCAGAGGTGTAGATTGCTGTAATGTTCAGCGATCCAACAGGTTCTGATTCTGGCTCTGGATAACCGCAGCACCAGGTGACAGAATTACTACCGTATGATCAAAATTACTGGTAATGAGATGAAAACCTTGTGAGATCTTTGATACTGTCAGTACCTACGGACCACTGTGACAAGAGGTTGTGATGAATTGCTGGGCATTTGTGGCATAAATAGCCTAGGCCCAGAATGATAGCCTTAGACTAGTTCTGTTCTGTGGCTGGATGGGTCCTGGATAAAGAACCTCTTCAAGACCCGGCAGCTGGCTGGTTAACAGCAGTGTACATGATGTAATAACGCGGTAATAAAATGGCCTTTTTCTCTGTGCAAAGCTTGAAAGGGACTGTAAATGTGAACAAGATTTCTGCAGCCAGCACTGATGGTCACAGCCAGGGCAGGTCTTTAGTATGTCTGTATGATTTTATCATGTAGGTGTGTTCCCACCAATGATGGTCACAGCCAGGGCAGGTCTTTAGTATGTCTGTATGATTTTATCATGTAGGTGTGTTCCCACCAATGATGGTCACAGCCAGGGCAGGTCTTTAGTATGTCTGTATGATTTTATCATGTAGGTGTGTTCCCACCAATGATGGTCACAGCCAGGGCAGGTCTTTAGTATGTCTGTATGATTTTATCATGTAGGTGTGTTCCCACCAATGAACAGCATGTTACTGCATTATTAGTTTCTACATCTTGCTGTAGCTTGTACTCATCCTGATGTTTAAAGTTATTACTTTGACCCCATGATCTATGTGGTATATTCTGTCCAATCCCAAATAAGGTGTCAGTTTTGAGTTCCACTGTAAGTGTTTTTAGTTTCATTATGACAAATGTACTGAAAGGGCCTGCAGCTTCTAGGTCCTCTTGGGTGAGAAGGTATGTTGGTATCCTGTGGTGTGGTCCTGTAGTGCAGTCCTGTCATCTAATGACACAGTCTGGTCACATGTTCCATTTCTGTGGTGTGGATCTTTGTAATTATAATTTTAAAATAGTTATCTGTTCTGTCTGTATGTGTATTGTGATTCTTTTTTAAAATAAAGAAAAAAATTCAGAACGAATGGCATTTTCCAGCAAGCGTTAACTGTAGCTCAATCGTGTAGCCTCTTAATCGTCGAAGGGGTGTGTCGGCTGCCGTGTGGAATTGGGGTTCCTTGTGCGTTTCTCCCTCACCTGTGGTTAACCGGCGGGCGATACGCGGGGTCCGTGGCGTTTAGGGTGGGAGTGGGCGGTCTCTCGGTGAAGATTATGCCCGAGTGTCAGTGGGTTCTTCGGCGTGAGTCTCCATGAGGCCCCTGGCACGGCCGAGCGAGAGCTGCGTCGTCTCAGAGCGAGCGAACCGACGGCAGCCGGTCCATTTGCAGCTTCCGAACGAGCTCGACTGTCCCGCACGGAACCGACAGTGCTGTCGGCGGAGATGTAAACCGACTGTTTACCGACTGAGTCTCCTTTGAACTTTTTTTTAGTAGAAACTCAACCGTTCATGGATTCTCAAGGTTCTTGGCAATCTGTGAGGAGGTGCAAACATTTGAATGGAATCAGTGAAGTGTGTTTTAGATCCAGTGGGTCTGCGAGTGGAAGCCCTCCACCTGGACCACAAGGTTGCACGCTCATAGAATCTGAGGACTTGGGATTTCTAATGTCTGCCTCTCATCTCTTTCCAGAGACAGATGATGATGTATTGTGTTAACTCGTCCTCTGGCTGTTGGGGTCTAGTGCTTTCTCGCTATATTTCACCAACACACTAAAAAGGATCGACGTGACACTAAAAAGCGGCCACCTACATGAACAAGAGCAAAACCTGAAACGGCTCTGCTGACAGCTCTTTAGAACCTAAACGTGAAGATGTCTGGATTTTAAGATCTTTCATTTATTTAGCTGTAAGTTGACTGTGTACAGGCTGGTGAGAGGTGTGTTTGTGTGTGTGTGTGCGTGTGTGTGTGTGTGTGTGTGTGTGTGGAGCAGCAGGATGTCGGTGAACCCCCCCAGCAGTAGCGACGCCTGCCTCAGCATCGTGCACAGCCTGATGTGCCATCGGCAGGGCGGCGAGAACGAGGGCTTCGCCAAGCGCGCCATCGAGAGCCTCGTGAAGAAGCTGAAGGAGAAGAAGGATGAGCTGGACTCCCTCATCACCGCCATCACCACCAACGGCGTGCACCCCAGCAAGTGTGTCACCATCCAGAGAACCCTGGACGGACGCCTCCAGGTGAGACCTCCGCCCCCCTGTCCTCCAATAAACGCTGCCTCCACCCGAAACCAGTGTTTATGACCTCAAACACCTCAAATAGAGCAAACCTCTCTTCAGTTTGCATAAAAACATAGGTGCACAGCCAGAGATAGCTGAGGACTATTGTGAACCAGCGAATAATATACGAGCAGCCTAAAGGGGGACGGTTTCAGGAATTCAACGTTTTTTTGTGTGTGTAGTGTCTTTAATGAGCCTTTGGGGCACTTTCAGTCAGTGTGTAAGGTCTCTTATTTGAGCCTTAAGGGCTCTTACAGCAAGCATGTATGCACTCTTAAACTGGCCTTAGGGGCACTTACAGTGTGTGCCTATGGATTTATAGGTGAGCCCTAAAGGTGCTTTCAGGAAGCACATATGGACTCTGCTGTGGTTTTAGCAGGTAAGGGGCGTGTTGGGCTGTGTGCAGCTGCTGTCAGATGGGCGTGGCAGTCTGACTTGGCTCCGCCTTATACCGGGTGTTCATGGGATGTTTTTTAAATATTTGAAATACATGGTATTTGTATGAAAAGTAGCACTAGGCTGTGTTGATATGGTGTAGGGTGTGCGGTACATTTTAGAAACCAAGCTTCACATTGAGGATTTGTGGGTTTTGTGATCCAGATGTGTTCAGTATTTAGTGATGTGGTTTGGTTGTTTTGGTGGTTTGATGCTGGTTTAATCTGTGGTTTAAAGGGCCGAGTTCTGTGGAGGAGATACAGAATCTGTCTAATGTCACTGATCCTGACTCTCTCCAGTCTTCAGTGTTGAGTTGCTGCTCTGTGTTTTATGGCCTGGAGGTTGTTTATGGCTTGTGCTGGTGTTTGTGGTTTATCTCAGGCTGATGGAGTTCAGTTGTAGTCAAATGATGTGACGTGGTCTTCAAAAGCCTTTGTTTAGCTTCCACTTATCAGTCATCATATTTGTGTGTGTGTGTGTGTGTGTGTGTGTGTGTGTGTGTGTGTGTGTGGCTGCTGGCTGTCAGTAGTAAGCCTGTGGTAATGGTGGCTAATGTGGTGTGACCTCTGACTGAGGGCCGTTCCTGTGAGAGAATGTGATACTTCAAAGAGCTCACCAGTGCTTAACTCACCAACGGCCCTTGCCAGTGGTGGCCATGGTGACCGGTTGATTGACAGCTACTCCACACAGATCTGGTAATGAAGAAGTTGTGTGCGGCTTGAGTCCGACATGAGGGATCAGAGGGAGAAAGACTGGAACATTATCTCACAGTTCTGGTGGAGGGAGGGAGGGAGAGAGGGAGTTTTTGTAAGAGACTGAGCAATATTTTGTCTGAAATAGGAAAGGAGCGGGGTTAAGGGAAAGGGCGGAGTTAAAGGAAAGGGCGGGGTTAAGGGAAAGGGCGGAGTTAATGGATAGGGCGGGGTTAAGGCAAAAGGCCAGCTAATTTTCTTTCTGTGGTGCTGTTTGCACTTTCTGTTCAGTACACATGATGTTTCAGCTTACAGAACAGCAGAACTCTGGGATGAATGGTACATATGTGTGTTTGTATAATGTATGTTTGTGTGTGTGTGTGTGTGTGTGTGTGTGTGTGTGTGTACTAAATTCAATCGATCCTGTAGGAATAGAGCTATACTGCTGAGTGAAGACATCGTCTCACCTTTGGTGACCTTCCTTAGAGCAAATGATTGAAAAGATGAGAGAGAGAGAGAGAGAGAGAGAGAGAGAGAGAGAGAGAGAGGAACTGCATAGAGAAACCAGTAAAAAGCAAGCAAAGAAACAAGAAAGAACACACACACACCGTTTTCCAGCGTATCTCCTGGTTCTTGTCTCTGGTTTATGTTCTAAGGGTCTGTGCAGTGGGCTGGAAATGGCTGCTGGGTTAATGGCAGAAGCAGCTGGTTTGTAGTGCCATGTCTGTCCCGCGCTCTGGCATTCAGACATATCACACAAACACAACCATGTAGATGCACACACACACACACACACACACTCTGCTGTAGCTTAGGGCACACTCTGGAAGAGCCACATCCGGTGGTTGTTCAGGGTGCAGGCTGTGCTTAGACCTGCGTGATCTGCTGTATGACCTTGGACGGTGTGTGTGTGTGTGTGTGTGTGTGTGTGTGTGTGTGTGTGTGTGTGTGTGTGTGTGTGTGTGTGTGTGTGTGTGTGTGTGAGTGTGTGTATGTGAGTGAGTGTGGGAATGTGTGTGTATGTGAGTGTGTGTGTGTGTGAGTTTGTGTGTATGAGTGTATGAGTGTGTGTGTGTGTGTGTGCGTGTGAGTGTGTGAGTGTGTGTTCCTCCACTCCTGTCATGCTCTCTCCTCTGACTTATTACATTACATTTGCCAGGCCGGTTTTACCCCTGAGGTGATTTTCCTCGTACGGGGTTATGAGCCTCAGGTTCAGCATGTCAGCTTTGGGCTGCGATAAGAATTAGGAGACGCAAGCATATTTCTGTACAGCCAGTAATGTAAGAATGTAGGATGTTAGCGATTCATTAGAGAGGAATCTAATGCCTCGAAAGCCCGTCGTTTCTGTACTGAAGTTTTGTGATTACATTCAGGAGTTTAGAGGGTTTGGGGGAGGGGTGGTTGGGTACTAGGCAATGCTGGAGGTGGGGTGGGCGGGGACGAGGGCGGGGCCCTTAGATCTCTACGGTCTCTGCATTCTCTCTGCACCCAGAAATTTGTGGACCGCTCGTGTAAAGGGGTTTCATCCTCTTCAGGGTATACGTATCACATACCTGATACCCGGTTCATTCTGTCAGACCTGTGTCAGTTGCTGTGTTTATAGCGCCCTCTCCTGGGTGTGTGTAGGTGGCAGGACGTAAAGGCTTCCCCCACGTGATCTACGCTCGCCTCTGGCGCTGGCCGGACCTCCACAAAAACGAGCTGAAGCACGTCAAGTTCTGCCAGTATGCCTTCGACCTCAAGTACGACAACGTGTGCGTGAACCCCTACCACTACGAGAGGGTGGTGTCCCCCGGCATCGGTACGCTTTCTTCCCGCCGTATCCATCCCGTCATGCGTTCTCCTAAACTCAGCCTCTAAGGCCCATGTGCTCCGCCTCTAAAGACCATAATTAGCATAAACGTATGCACCTTACCAGTCCACTTTATTTTGGTAACGACACAGCTGATACACAGCAGACATCAATAATTGATATACATGGATAGCCACCTATACAAAGGAATGAACCATTGGTGAACAGTCTATACTTTTAAAGGAATGAACCATTGGTGAACAGTCTATACTTTTAAAGGAATGAACCATTGGTGAACAGTCTATACTTTTAAAGGAATGAACCATTGGTGAACAGTCTATACTTTTAAAGGAATGAACCATTGGTGAACAGTCTAAACTTTTAAAGGAATGAACCATTGGTGAACAGTCTATACTTTTAAAGGAATGAACCATTGGTGAACAGTCTAAACTTTTAAAGGAATGAACCATTGGTGAACAGTCTAAACTTTTAAAGGAATGAACCATTGGTGAACAGTCTATACTTTTAAAGGAATGAACCATTGGTGAACAGTCTATACTTTTAAAGGAATGAACCATTGGTGAACAGTCTATACTTTTAAAGGAATGAACCATTGGTGAACAGTCTATACTTTTAAAGGAATGAACCATTGGTGAACAGTCTATACTTTTAAAGCAATGAACCATTGGTGAACAGTCTATACTTTTAAAGGAATGAACCATGGTGAACAGTCTATACTTTTAAAGGAATGAACCATTGGTGAACAGTCTATACTTTTAAAGGAATTAACCATTGGTGAACAGTCTATACTTTTAAAGGAATGAACCATTGGTGAACAGTCTATACTTTTAAAAGAATGAACCATTGGTGAACAGTCCATACTTTTAAAGCCTAAATGACTTAAGCTGGTTGTGGTTAATCTGTCAAGATACGTTTGATGTCTAATTTGCTGATTGGTGATCTTAAACTCCTATTGGCTGTGTTGCTCGGGGTGATTATACTTCTAATGGACCTTCTTCTCTCTCTGTCTCTCTTCTGCTCTGAAGTGGGCCTCAGTCTTCAGAACACTGGTGAGTCGTTAGCCCTGCGTATACAAACGCTGCCTATAAATCATCGTGCTTTTGGGCACCATGGTTTATTAGCAACGGTTTCATCAACGTTCACGCTGGATCTGGTGTGTTTTGCTCTGTTTCATGACGGCTGTGGTACCAGGTCCCTCCGGCAGGCTGATTAAGGAGGAATACATTCATGACTGCATTCAGATGGACGTGCCTCCGGGTCTCACACCCCAGCCCGACCACCAGGGGGCGATGAAGCTCCCGCCTCCGGAGCACTACGGCCAGCCTCTGCCCCCCTTGCAGCTGCCCCCAGAGCCTGCGCGGGGCCCCCCACCCATCACCCTCTACCCCAGCATCCCCGTCTCCCCCACTGGTAAGACCAGCGCGGGGCCCGCTCCGGAGAACGGGAGAACTCGGGGCAGCTTCTGATGACGTATTTACGGCATTATGACTGCAGCGGAGGGCCGGATGAGTTCTGGGTTGAAGTGCTGCTCGCGAACTGTTCTCACGTTCTGTTTCCCACCACTGTTGATATTGTTGAATGCTGTCCCTGGCCCCTCCGTGTCCCAATGTCCATCTGTCCCTGTGCCCCTCCCTGTTTCCCTGTCTCCATGTGTGTCCCTGTCTGTTACTCTGTTACTGTCTGTCTTTTCCTCTGTATTCCTCTCTCTATCAGTCTCTCTCCCCCTCATTCTCTGCTTTCTTTCCCTCTATTTGTCTCTCTCTCCCATCCCTCTTTCTCTCACTCTGTGTCTATTTCTATTCTATGCCCCATATTTCTGACTTAATATGTGAATCTTTCTCTCTGCCCCATTCTCTCTCTTTTTCTCTCTCTTTCTCTCTCTCTCTCTCTCTCTCTCTCTCTCTCTGTAGCGTCAGGCTCTATGATATCCATGCAGGGTGGTCATGGCGAGGGCCTCCTACAGATCGCCTCTCCACAGGGTCAGGTCATGACCCCAACGCCTCCTCCTTCCACCCCCACGCACGGCCCCCCCCAGCCCCCTGCCCCCCAGCAGGCCCCCCCCAACCAGAGCAGCTACAACGGCTCCAAACACTCCACCCAGACCCAGGGCTCCTTCCACAGTGAGCACCGCACCCACACACACACCCACACACACACACACACCGCCCGGTATGCCCGGCTGACGTCTTGTCGTGCGTGAAACGTTTCAGCTACGTGGACGGGCAGCAGCACGGCCTCCTACACCCCAGCAGGACCCCAGCAGCAGAGCGGGCGAACCCACCAGCCCCCCCTCCACCACCCCCACTTCTGTAAGTCCAGCGCCGCCGTCCGGACCGGCCCGGTGTGGCTGCTGTTGGCGCCATACGCCGTCCTGATGGTGCTCTCTCTTCTTCTCTCTCTCCTTCTCGTCAGGGTCTCAGCACCACAGCTCTTCAGCGTTCCCCACACCCGTCTCCAACCACCCAGGTACACCAGCAACACACCGCGTGGGTGTGGTTATTCATAGCACGTTGAAACAGATGTAGACACACACCGCTTTTTTGGCTTCCCTCTTTGTTCTCTCTCTCTCCTTTTCTGTGTGTGTGTGTGTGTGTGTGTGTGTGTGTGTGTGTGTGTGTGTGTGTGTGTGTGTGTGCTAAACTGAAAACCTACAATGTGGGATTAAACATACATAGTGTGCATTCAAATCTGAGCTCATGGGCAGAGTTAATTCAGCACGGTGAAATTTGCTGTACACACACACACACACACACATGCACATATCTGATCTAGTTTTTGGCTTCGCAGGGCCGGAGTTCTGGTGCTCCATCACGTACTTCGAGATGGATGTGCAGGTGGGGGAGATGTTTAAGGTGCAGGCAAGCTGCCCCGTGGTGACGGTGGATGGCTACGTAGATCCTTCGGGTGGAGACCGCTTCTGCCTGGGCCAACTGAGTAACGTGCACCGCACTGACGCCAGCGAACGCGCCAGGTCAGCCAGGCGTGTGTGTGTGTGTGTGGGTGTGTGTGGGTGCGTGTGTGTGCGTGTGTGTGTGTGTGTGTGGGTGTGGGTGCGTGGGTGCATTTTTGTACACTTTGAGGACAATGTTGTCCATTTGAAAGTACTTGGAAATGCATCTGAATTCCTCTTGAGGCCACAGAAACGACATGTTTATGTTCATATATGTGAAGAAGATTCTAAGATCCCAGAGTACATACAGTACACTGCAGTTAAGGATGTAGCCGTGGTACATGAGTTCTGCAGAGAAGTGTTTTGGACAGAGGTACAGAGGTCATATATGAAAAATTGTACACACTTTCCAGAGAAACATGACATTAGTTGAGAACATAAAGTGCTTGAGAAGTTCTAGGTGAAGCCAGTTTACGTTCAGCATGGTAGATGTTTAAGAATATTCATTCCACAGAGCTCTATCGTTCTTACTTTAAACAACCACGAATCCCTTTGGTGCTGAATTTATGTCCTACAAATAAAACTGTGGCTAATATTATACTTAAACACTTCAGAATCCTGCAGGACTCCACAGAGACCACATCCCATTTTAAGGATCCTCCACTAGTCTCCTACAGACGAGACTAAAACATCAAAGATATGCTCGTTACGTGGAAGATAAATCACCAGTCAAGTAATAACTGATGTTTTGTAGCCTGCAACAGCTCTACATGTGTTACATGTACATTTATCAAACACAGCTACTAAAATAACCAGCCCTCAAGAAACATCTGAATCACCCATTACTCCAGGAGTTGGAGATGTAACGTACATTGGTGCACCATTTGAACACCTTATGATCAGTTGAACACCATAGAATAATGCATTGTGCATTAATGATATATCTGTTTGCATTGCCAGTTGTTGCTATGGCAGCAGTGAAGTGAGGAAACTGGAGGAAAAAGAAATGATCTTCACTCGTGGAACTTTAGATCTTCAGCTCTGTTATTGATGGATGACTGTTGTGATGGAGAAACCTGCCAATCTGAACATAACCTGTTTTCAGCTCCAAGAATCCCCAAAGCACCTTGCTTGCAGAGCTGATGAAGGAACTCTGTTCAAAATGCCCATTTTTGCCCTTGACTACCTCTACACTCTACACTGCAGCTACACTGTGGGGGAAAAACAAAACACAACACAACAAAAAACCTAAATAATACAACATGAACAATGTCCTCATGAGGTATAAATATGTGGGTTTGTGTTTGCGCAAGTGCACATGTATGTGTGTATGCATCTGTATGTGTGTTTGTGTGCCTACTTGTGTATGTTTGTGCACGTGTACGCGTGTGTTTGTGTGTCTGTGCACGTTTACACCGGTGTACACGTGTGTGTGGCAGGTTGCACATTGGTAAAGGAGTGCAGCTGGAATGTCGCGGCGAGGGAGACGTGTGGATGCGTTGCCTTAGCGACCACGCCGTCTTCGTCCAGAGCTACTACCTGGACCGGGAGGCGGGCCGGGCCCCGGGAGACGCCGTTCACAAGATCTACCCGGGTGCCTACATCAAGGTGAGGAGAACACAACCTGTAGGATTGGAGCTGGGATCAGGATTAGGTTTAGTCTGGTTTAGTGTCAGGATCAAGGTTAAGGCTAGGGTCCTCAGAGTGAAGGGTTTGGTTTTTAAAGATACCGTGCGGGTAGATAATGCCAGAGTCTGTCCAATATGAATCCTTTAACCTGTGGTTTTTCACCACCAACACATTAGTGTTGCTTCAGCTGTGGCCTGGTTTATAGAAGCTGCCAAACAGATTCCTGCAGCAGTGCTGTATTTAGACACCGCTGTGTCCGTGCTGTGAGCCACAGAGCCGAGCCCAGAATGGAAGCTCTCAGCCCGGCGCTGCTGATGTCAGTCCTAAACACTCACGCAGTGCACAGCAAATATTGTCAGTATGTGAGGATTCACCCTTACCTCCCCAATATGTCTGATACCGCATGACTCCGATCCTTCTATTTTTAAAAGAGTGTTTGTGTGTGGTGTATATGAACAGGTCTGTCATGGGCAGGTGTGTTGTGTGTTTGTGGTCAGGTGTTCGACCTCAGGCAGTGTCACCGTCAGATGCAGCAGCAGGCCGCCACTGCACAAGCAGCTGCTGCAGCCCAAGCTGCTGCCGTCGCGGGGAACATCCCGGGACCGGGCAGTGTGGGGGGCATCGCACCTGCTATCAGTGAGAACCACGCCCGCACTGCACACACACGAAACACTGCATATAGACACACACGCACTGCACACAGACACGCCCGCACTGCACACACACACGAAACACTGCACATAGACTGCACACACACGAAACACTGCACATAGACATGCCCGCACTGTACACACACACACAAAACACTGCACACAGACACGCCCGCACTGCACACACACACGAAACACTGCACATAGACACGCCCGCACTGCACACACACACGAAACACTGCACATAGACACACACGCACTGCACACACACACACAAAACACTGCACACAGACACGCCCGCACTGCACACACACACGAAACACTGCACATAGACACGCCCGCACTGCACACACACACAAAACACTGCACACAGACACGCCCACACAGCACGTAGACACGCCCACACTGCGCAGGGACACGCGCACACACACGCCCACACTGCACACACACACACGAAACAGTGCACATAGACACGCCCACACTGTGCAGGGACACGCCCGCACTGCACACAGACACGAAACAGTGCACATAGACACGCCCACACTGCACACAGACACGAAACAGTGCACATAGACACGCCCACACTGCACACAGACACGAAACAGTGCACATAGATACGCCCACACTGCGCAGGGACACGCCCGCACTGCACACAGACAGGAAACAGTGCACACAGACATGCCCACACTGCACACAGACATGCCCACACTGCACAGGGACACGCCCACACTGTGCAGGGACACGCCCGCACTGCACACAGACACGAAACAGTGCACATAGACACGCCCACACTGCACACACACACACGAAACAGTGCACATAGACACGCCCACACTGCACACAGACACGAAACAGTGCACATAGATACACCCACACTGCGCAGGGACACGCCCGCACTGCACACAGACAGGAAACAGTGCACACAGACATGCCCACACTGCACACAGTCATGCCCACACTGCACAGGGACACGCCCACACTTCACAGGGACATGCCCACACTGCACACAGACACACACAACACACAGACACGCCCACACTGCACAGAGACACACCCACACTGCACAGGGACACGCCCACACAGCACAGACACGCCCACACTGCACAGGGACATGCCCGCACTGCACACAGACACAAAAACAATGCTCAGAGACACGCCCGCACTGCGCAGGGACACACCCACACTGCACAGGGACACACCCACACTGCACAGGGGCACGCCCACACAGCACACAGACACACCCTTAGTGTGCTGGGAAACGCCTACACTGCACACAGACACGACCACATGTTTATTGCGTTTCTTGTTGTGAATTATTTTGATTATTTTTTCATTAATCAGAAGAGGTGCTTAGCTCAACTACTGGACCTTTATTACGATTAAGTCTTAATCTGTTAGATTCTCAATTTTTTGTCAAATGGAAAGCAAGTTGTTATCATGAGTAGTGTAATTTCTACTTGAATTCTCTGTACAGGTCCCCCCCGGGGCTGAGTTTAGCTGTGGACATTTGGTGTGTGGAGAAATTGTAGTGTGTGTGCTGTACTTATCCAGAACTATGATGGAAAGGGGGCTGACCCTTTCAGTAAGTGTTTGGTATGGCAATACATCAGCAGATGATAGAGGGCGATTGGAGAAGGTGCCGCACTTCTAAACTCGTCGGTTGTGAACTCCCATCCGTTGCCTCTGGATACATCAGCAGAATGGAAAATATGGCATTAAATATTCATGCAGATGGTTCACCCCTAGCACAGTACCTTTTTAAACTGCTCCCTTCTGGTAAAAGGTTACAGAGCATCTTATGTAGGACATCTCCGTTCCATCACAGCACGTATCCTTCTGTCATGCTGTTAAACTCCACACCACCAGTGTTAATAATGTTGTATATTAATGAATCTTTATATTTTCATGTGTGTCTATGTCTTTGAGGGTTTTTTTTATGGAGTGGATGTCAGAGTTGTGGATGCTTGTGTTTGAGCACCACTGAACAAGCTCCTTTTAGTACTGAAAATCTGAAGTATTGAAGCCTGGAGCTTGAGGACCTGGTTTACCCTATAAAGGTGCTTGAGTGATGTTGGCCTATTCGTTTCCAGGAGATTGGAGGACCACAAAGTATTTGTAGCTGTCTTCCAGGTCTGTTGTATTAGCCTTGTGGAAGCTCAGATCCCTCGGTCCTGATCACTTCTTCAGTGACCACACTTAAGACTGGATGGCTTTCCTAAGTCCTGCTGTAGATCCTGGTCGGGTGGAGATGACTGACGCTAGCACTGCTCCTGAACCTGTTCCCACTCTTATTATCAGTCTGGCTGAGAAGATTCAGGTCTGTGCGTAACAGCAGTATGGACAATACATCTTCTTGGTACTGGATCATCTTGGCGGTAATTTTTGAGTTAGCTTCTAATGATGTCATCTATTGTTTTGAGTTAGCTTCTAATGACGTCATCCAGTGTTTTGAGTTAGCTTCTAATGACGTCATCTAGTGTTTTGAGTTAGCTTCTAATGACGTCATCCAGTGTTTTGAGTTAGCTTCTAATGACGTCATCCAGTGTTTTGAGTTAGCTTCTAATGACGTCATCTAGTGTTTTGAGTTAGCTTCTAATGACGTCATCCAGTGTTTTGAGTTAGCTTCTAATGACGTCATCCAGTGGTCCTCTGAAGGCTGGGTGAACACCGGATGGTCTGATTGACTTTATACAGAGAAATCATCCAGCTGTGTGCCGTTGAGTCGTACATTTTTTTGTAGTCAGTCCAAAGATTGCTTAGGTTGGTGGGATCGGTCCTGGAGACCTGATGGAGCTTGCTGTCAGTAAGGGGTTCTTCCCTGGTGGAGCCACTGGTGGTGTTACCAATCCCACTCTGAGCAATGTTCATGTACTTACACATTTGCTCATTCTGGTTGACAGCTGGTGTTCCTGATCATGATGTGGTCAGGCGGATTATTGGTTTGTGGTTGGATGGTGCTTGGTCCTGGTTGGTGGTCCATCAAAACCTGTACTGCCCTGCCTTGTGTGAGCCAGCCTGGATGGGAACCAGTAGTTTCCTGCCGGTCCATTTGTTCTGCTAGTTAGACATGCAGAGCTGTTAATTTACTTAGTAAATTATGGATCATACCAGGCTTAGGTGATGTTCATTTCTTCATATCTGTTGTTATAATGCTGAATGGTTCTTGTGCTGAGAGAATGTGGTGCTCTTCAACTCTTCAGCACGGAGCACTGGTGTTACGTGATGATTCATTCTCTCATATGTTCCTCCAGTATGGTTCGGCTTCAGCTCTGACTCCACAGCCACAAAACTCAGATACTTTGGAGCGTTCATTGATGTTGATTCGTTTGGGCATCTCCGGAGTCTGAGTGTTAACCTTTGTTCAGCAGAACTTTAGATTCCCTTGTGGATATTTAATTGTATATCTTCTGTAGCCAGGCACCAGGCATACACTTATGACTGATTTTCGCCGAGATAACTACTTCTCACACACACACACACACACACACACACACACACACACACACACACACACACACACACACACACACACACACACACACACACACACACACACACACACACACAGAATGAGTGAAGTAGTTCGTAGCTCTCATGGTGATTTCTGTGTGCTGCAGGTCTGTCTGCGGCGGCCGGTATTGGTGTGGACGACCTGCGGCGTCTCTGTATCCTGCGCCTGAGCTTCGTGAAGGGCTGGGGGCCCGACTACCCCCGCCAGAGCATCAAACACACCCCCTGCTGGGTGGAGGTGCACCTGCACCGCGCCCTGCAGCTGCTGGACGAGGTGCTGCACACCATGCCCCTGGCAGACCCCGGCCCGTCCAACTGAGAGAAGGGAGAAAGATCCACACACACACACACACACACACACACACACACACACACACAGAGCCCATATTTTACACACTACAAAGCAGCCTCAGTTTCTCAGTTTTGCTCTTTATTTTCTATGCTAATCCACACGCACCCTCTCACTCCTCATTTCTATGGAATTGCTCCTTTTCGAAGGGACCTGAGACTCTCCTTCGCAGAGTGGATGCATGAACTTTGGATTAATGCAAGTTTCCACAGGGTTGATTGCGGATTAAGTTCAGGGAAATAGCTTTACTGTCCGTACACCTCTCCAGCATTGCATATCACCTTATTACAGTAATAAAACACTACCAACCGCAGCAAGTTTGCAATACTGAGAGGGAACACTTTTAACCTTGTCCCAAGACAATGGGTTTAGGGGATCAACTGACCAATGGTATTACCACACACACACACACACACACACACACACATTCTAAGGTGACTGGTATGCTGTAGGAGCCTGCTATGACGCTTCTGACCCCCCCCTCACATGGCTGCCAGCACTCTCCCTGCAGGGTTGCTGGGGCGTGTCCAGGGTTGCCGGGGCGTGTCCAGGGTTGCCGGGGCGTGTCCTAAGGATCCCAGAGCTGCAGCCGGTGTGTTGTTTTGCTCGGAAACACACTAGAGGAGTCTGGACAACACGGACGGCACAGACGTTTCGCCTGAGTGATTTAAAGCCAGCTCGGCGGGGACAGATTGTTCAGGAACTCTCTCAGATGTTTGTACTGCCGGACATAGAGCATAATGAACCTCCGCAACGGAACCATCGGATTCACGTGGTCCCATCCCGTTGTGGTCGTCCACGCCGGCATTGCTGGTCCTACGATCTCGTTTATTTTCATACCAAAAAAATAAAAACAAGAAAATAACAAAAGATCAAGAAGAAAACAACATTGTTCAGCTTTAAAATGGTGGTGTTAGTAACCGTGGTGATGCCGTTTTGTGTTTGTAACCAAATCGTTTGCCATGTGGTGTACGATTCACCAAAAGCCAGAATACCTCATCATAATCTAGCATGAACCCAGTGGAACTTTATATGCCAAAATATGTCTAATATCCTTCACTATTTGCTTTCATAAACTCACCTCATGCTTTGACCAAATCAGTATCAGGGGGTTCAGGTAAAGAAAACGGTATGGAGGACAGTGTTACACCCACTAACTGAATGCAACCCATGATCTTTTCTTTCTTTTAGCTTGAAAGTCTTGTGAGTTTAATTTTCTATGCCAGTGTTTCCTGTACTGCAAGGTGCGGAACACTTTTTCCACGCTACAGATCCATAGCAACTCCGCTCTCTCAATGTTGTAGCCAGTATTCATTTAGTCAGCCTGAAGACGCTGTTTATCTGAAGTACTGTCAGTTTAAAAGATGTCCTGAGCTGTCCTGAGTACTGGATGTCCCGCGTTGTCCCTTTCAGTCTTTAGTTTAGAGCAGCGGTCACCCGCACGATTCCAGGAGCTCCTGTCTTCTCACAGGTGGTACTTCTAAGGCAAGCTCACCCCAACCAACCATTCAGGGTTTTTGGATCTTCACGAGCTGACGCATGTGTGTAAGAGCAGATGTTCGAAGACTGGAGAGTGCTGCTTATACAGGAACTAATGCCATTGTGAGGGAGAGACCGTGAACATCAGAGTGTTTTAATAAGCTAATGAAAATACATATAGCAGTTAGACTTGAGTAAAACAGTATTTTTACAGTGTATGTGGTCAGATAAACACTGGCATAATTATCGCAGATTATGTCACTATAATTATGTGAATTTATAGGGAGACGTAGACCTCAATTGTATTTGGCTTTTGCGTTTGTTTTGTTTTTTTGCATAATAATCTTTGTGCCTTTCTTCTGTTGTAGAATTCAGAAATCACGTAAACTTCGAGATTGTATCTTGTTTCAGTCCTTTTCACTGAATTGGTTTTTGGTGTGTTTGGTTTATCACACCAACAATGGCGCCCCTAGTGTGTACGGAATGTAACTGCGTCACCTCTCTCCCAGTTCTAGAGAGCTTTCAGGTTTCATTTATAAAGGTTCCCTCCTAACAGACCACGCGTAATCGGACATCGCAACTGACGTTGTCTCCCAGTCCTTCTGCAGGGTGGACCATCTGCTGGCTCAGGTCATAAAGACAATTACAAGCCTTTAAATACAGTCACACTATTTATGCATTTCGCCTTGTTGTTATGTTTTTCTTTTTTTTTCGAACATTAGTTACTATGTTGTTGAATTTAGGTGTCAGATATGCTCATTGTTTGGTGAGTGCCTTTGTGCTGTGTTGCACTGGGGAAAACGAAACCTTTGGTTACAACCTGTACTTTTAAATTCAGATTTCAAAGGCTTGCATTCTTACGTGCAATTAGTGATGAATATTTTTCTTTCTCTGAGCTTGAAGTCTGCTTCAGCAAATTCATTCAGCTCTGCTTTAACCTGTACATAACATTTAATACACAAATTATTAGTGTATTAACATGTAATTTAGTGATTTTAAGATGGAAGACTATTATAAAATAGAACTAGACTAGATTTAAATTCCAGTACTACATGGCTTGCTTATTGCTGTATCTGAAAAACGAGACCCATTTGAACACATTAACCACTGATATTAGACAATAGGCCAAACAGTTATTGTCAACATTGTTTTGCCTTAAAACCAGGTGAATTAAGAATCCTACAGCAGCAATTGTCATCAGGTCAAAGTTTGTTTCTTTTTAATACCGTAGATTGTCACCTCAGATTCTGAGAGTTAGCTCTTTCTGCACTAGTTATCCTAGAGTATATTTGGTGTTCTATTGTACCCAAAATAGAAAAGTTCCTTTAGTAGACCTGATTTCTCAGGAGGGTAGCAATTTTCAAAACTCAACTGTCTACCCCCTTGCAACTTCCTTTATAATGTAACATGATTTAATCATGTGAGTCAGTAAAATGACAATCATTCAACTGGAAAATGAGATCTAAAGCATTCCGTGTATTCTTACAAGTATTTATCAGTATGTTATCTGGTGTGAAAAAAAAATACTATTTTATTGATATTGTTCAATTATTGTTGTAATTATAATTATTTTATTGTTAAAGGACATTCTGCTCCTGTATGTTGACTGTACACCAAAGTTAAGTAAAAAATCATTTTGATACAACTCTTTGGCATTGTAATATTTTAAGTAATATTTTCTTACTTTTATTTTTAGCTATGCAATTAGAAAGGCTACAGTGTATGGATATGTGTGTATCCTATTGAAATGGCGCAACATGATTGCACTAACGTTAACATCGTCTTGGGGGGGCGCTAATGTGCTTTGAGTGTGGATGTAGCGCCACATCCGCTCTGAGCATCATTTGGGTCTCGCGGAGGAGAGAAGGTGGGCGCGTGCACATCCTCGAGCAGCACGCGAGAAAGAGCAGGCTCGTGCACTCGGGCGGACCCAGGGAACGAGAGAGAGGAATGAAGGCGTCATTCACGGGAATAAAATAGTTGTGTTTTTTTTTTTTTACATTTTCCTTTTTATTATTTATTTGTTTTAGTTTTCTGAGCACGACCTAGTTGGATTCCTAAAATGGCTGAGATGACCAATTTACGACCCACCTATGGTAAGTAAAACGGCATATTTTCATTAAATCTGTGGTCAGGCTATAAAATGGCGCGTTTAAAGGCTGTTATGTGTAGTTTGTACTGGTGTAGCTCCACATCAAACCTCACGGTGTGACAACACTCTTAAACAAATTCATTCACAATAACATTCAGTGGGCTATTAAAAAGGACGCATTACGTGTGTTTAAACATAACACAGCCTTCCAGGCCGAAGCAGGCGTATTTCCCCACTAGGCCTAATTGGAGGAATAGAGTGTACTCTTGAGCTGTTTAATACATCGTTAATATCTTCACATTCAACAACGAACTGGGTTACAGAGTTACGATGTGCCGTTTCTAAACGTCGTAGTCAATTTCACTGGTTTTGAATTTGTTATTGTCACTTGTAATCGTTGATTTTCCACGTTAGACCGTTATGGCTTCCTCGTAACGTACAAAGTGAATAAAAGAATAAAGCACTGCGTGTATTTGTGTGGTGTGGACACCGTGACACTATAAGCAGGTTTAGGTGTTTGGCCCACGTCACTGGTGTTAATGGAGCGTCGCTGTTCCGCGCGCTGAGTGCGCTCGTGCGCTCGCGAGGATGACGTGATGTCTGTTCACGGCGCATCAACCGGCCCTGTGTGCACACATGCACTTCATCTCTCAGGGGCCCAAAACTCAACACCAAGGATAAGGACGAGGCTGCTCTTTGGCTGTCATATTTGATGCAATTTTGGCTGCATTTTATCTGCTGTGCGGCTTTATTAATATATTTTTAAGTCCGAATAAACAAACGTTATTATTATTATTATTATTAACATGTCAACATTTTAATATGTTGCCTTGTAAGCTTGTTGTAGGCTGTTTTGCATACTATGGTGGTAGTAGTACTGTACAGATTGTAGTACAATACACAGTGTACTGTACTGCAAAAGTGTATCCTTTCAAAGAAACCTTGACCTCTCTAAAACCCTAGGGTCTTTATGGAGTTATCTGTTATTATATAACTATATTTCCGCATCCCCTCTAATAATACTATTTTCATACTCATTTGGGGTTTCAGGTTGGTTTGGACTTTTTAAAAAACAAAAATAGGTCTTAATTAAACAAAATAAAAGTGACTTCTTAATTAAGAAATTATTTCACTGGAAAACTAAAGGTTATTTTGAAACTAAATGAGAAGATTTATAAGCCAAACATTTACATTTTTACATAGTTTACTTAATAAATAATGTGAACTATGTATTCACAAATTATAATTGAAGACATTATTTACATACAGCTATCAAATCCAAAGAGACTTTTAATTTTAATATTGGTTATAATATTTAATATAATTTATTAATGGCACATTAATGAATATTGTTTTATGTATAAAATTATGTTTATCCTTACTTTGTATTGACACAGTAGGTATTGAGATCCAAACTGTGTGGATGATGACTGGATGTGTGTGATGTAGACAGGATCACATATTTAAAGTCTGTCTGTAGGGAGTCTGGGAACAGAGCCCACAACGTAGGAGTGGCTCACATGCTGCTGAGCAGGAAGGGAAAACAGTGCAGCCAAGGCAGACCGGACTGGTCTGGGACTGAATCTAGACTGGTATGAGATGGTCTGGACTGGTCTGGGATTTAATCTAGACTGGTATGAGATGGTCTGGACTGGTCTGAGATGGTCTGGACTGGTCTGGAACTGAATCTAGATTGGACTGAGACTGAGTAGACTGGCCTGAGTCTGACTTGAGTGGTCTGGCACTGACTTAAGACTTCTACAAGAAGTTCTAAGACAAGAACTGTTCTAATGCTAAAATGGTTTGGACCCAACTCCAGAGTGAGACTAATCCTGTACTGGCCTGAGTTTGACTGCACTGGTCTCAAAGTTGGTCTGACACCTCCTGGATTGGTCTGGCACCAGCTCTAGTCTGTTCTTTAACTGATCCTCTAGTGGTCTCACACCAACTCTGGAGACCAACTAGATTTGCCTGTGATTGACTCTATGCTGGTGGAAGACCAACTCTCAACTGGTCTGAGACTTGCTGTGGACTGGTCTGAAATTGACTCTAGACTGATAATAGACTGACTGTCAACTGAGCAAAAACCATCTTTGGACTGATATGATTTGAGACTCTAGAATGATCTCTAGACAGACTTAGACTGGGCCAAAACACCCTCTAGATTGGAGTGGTCCGAGTCTGACTATACTGGTGTAAAACTGACTCTAGACTGGTCTGATTTTGTAGCTGCTGATTAGTGTGAGCTGAAGCACTTTGTCCCTGCAGACAAAAAGTTACTATTGGTTTCTTACATTCTTATCTTATAACTTCAACTGACAATGCTGACATGTTCACAAAATTGCTTTTATTGCATGTATTGCTTGTTCTCAGTATAAGCATTCTTTTAACACAAACCTGATCTCAGGTTTCTGGTGAGTGAATTCAACCCACCCTCTGGTGTCTCTAACAGTAGACAACACAAGACATAGCAGTGAGAGACTGGATGAACACCAGCCTGCTCAATTCCATCTAATCAAAGCACATCAATACAAATCTAATGTCCTGTCCCCTCTGAAAATGTACATCTTGATTGACTGCACAAACAGTGTATGTGACCTTGCAAAAGTCATGATTTCATTTGCATGACTTGCTCAGTGGAAAAATGTATATATATACAGTATCTTTTGTGAGATCTGCCTGACATAGAACCCTGGTGAGCTTTCTTTGTCTTTGTGTGTGTGTTTGTGCGTACACACACACACACTCGTGTGTACATTAAGTTGTAATAGAGGAACAACAGGCAGAATTGTAATGGAGAGACGTGTGGTGCTGTGGTGTGACAGTAACAAGCCTCTCTGTGTCCGCGCTGGGCAGTGACTCTCGGCAACATGTCCGCACAAAGCCGTACATTTCCAGGGCAGCACCCTACTGTGCTGCTCACGTTAGTGGAGAGTTTGAAGAGAGGCTGAATTTGGCTACGCAGGTACTGGAGAGATACAGTGTCCACACTGCACAGCAGCTTATCATTGCATGGATTTATCAAGCACTCGACTTTCTGTGGACAAGCCAGAAATGTAGTCTTGTGCCACCGCCTCGTGGAATGGTGTGTGTGTGTGTGTGTGTGTGTGTGTGTGTGTGTGTGTGTGTGTGTGTGTGTGTGTGTGTGTGTGTGAGTGTGTGTGTGTGTGTGTGTGAGTGTGAGAGTGTGTGTGTGAGAGTGTGTGTGTGTGTGAGAGAGTGTGTGTGTGTGTGTGTGTGTGTGTGTGTGTGTGTGTGTGTGTGTGTGTGTGTGTGTGCGTGCGTGCGTGCGTGCGTGCGTGCGTGCGTGCGTGCGTGCGTGCGTGCGTGCGTGCGTGCGTGCGTGCGTGTGTGTGTGTGACTGTCCTCCTCTCACAATCCGTCTCTCTTCTCCTCCAACCTGCTGTGATTAACAAACGGGTTCAATCAATTCATGCTTATTAATCATCGGTACCCACACACTCCTGTCTAATTGTATGAGTGTGGCTGTAAAGTCATGTGTACCACTGTGAGGGCAGTGCAGGCTAATGATGATGAGGAGGATGACTATGATGTTGATGATGATGATGATGATGGTGATGATGGTAATGCTGGCTCTGTCTGCCCTCATTATTTGTTTAAACAAGACCAATGCACAAATTGTGGAGCACCAATCAATCCAGCAGTGACTACTAACTCACAAACCGCAGAGGTCATGCGGTATTATGACCCAAAAAGATACCACTGCCATACCCAGTTCTCTGATTAATGGTTAAAATGTGTGAGGCTAAATTAAAGGGAGTGGGTGGCAAAAACAGAGGGCAGCAGCCCTCAGGATCCCTGTGAAGCTCATGCCTCTCCGCTGCCTCCCTCCCTCCGTGGGGTTGTATCCAAGCAACTGGAGCAGTTACCTTTATAAGATGATGCCAAAAATGTGACATCATGTGACATCAGATTTCGCAGGGGCGGCAGTGACCAGTTGAACTGAGGAGACATCCAGGCTTTGTCTTTAGAGAGGGTAGGGTGGGGTCAGAGGGAGAGGGAGAGGGAGAGAGAGAGAGAGGGAGAGAGAGAGAGAGAGAGGTGAGATCATTCAAATGAGTTGGGATGGGTAGAGATGAGGATGTTTGCCCAGGGCTTTTTAAATATCATTTTGCTGCTGGCAAGACGCCTTGATCGGGAACTGCAACTCAAGAGCAGAGTTGACAGGCACATTTGCTACTCTGCTTCTAGGAAGTCAGAATCAGTTCACAATTTTAAAACCACTGGAGAATCTGCTAAGAGATACTCAAAATCCAACTGTTAGAAATACTATAAAAGTCTATCACAAAGTTCAGGCACATTTGATTGTCCCTCCAGGCCAACACGTCTTCCATCAATATCCAGGCGTAAGGGGTCCTGTCCTCACATCCTGGGCAGACGAAGGGCTGAGCAACTTTGGTCCAGTACCAAGTCAGACTAAGACCAGTCAAGTCTCAAATCAGTTCAGAGTTGGTGAGCAAAGTGATGAAAGTAATTCCCTCCATACATTTGCAGGGTTATGCAAGTGTCACGTTACAGCCCCGGACCCCTCCCCTTTTGGGTGTGTTTACGTAGTCCGTGTCCGTGTATGTACATGTGTGTGTGTGTGTGTGTGTGTGTGTGTGTGTGTGTGTGTGTGTGTGTGTGTGTGTGTGTGTGTGTGTGTGTGTGTGTGTGTGTGTGTGTGTGTTCACTCGTGTCATTAGTCTAACGTGTTTCACGAGGTGCTTGTTAGTTAAAGTGTATGTGTAACGTCTTGTGTTTTGTCTTTGTTAGAGTCTCAAACGTGTATATGTTGTGTTTAAATGTGCACTGTCTGCACTTCACTCAAATAAAATTTAACGTTAGTGTTTTTCATCTACACCGTTTTTGACATTGCACTCAGCGTTACAGCAACATATATTATATTGCTACAAAACATTTCTAGCAGTTTTATTGCAGTGGACATATATACTATATATACAATATTTTAGTAAATAATTCAAAGGAACCTTTAGAAAAAAAGGAACAGACATTTCAGATGAAGAATGGAAAATGGTATGTGAAAATGTTAAATGCCAGTCCATTAATTCTAGATTTGGGCTCAATCCTATTTATAATTTTTTCTCCTACCATTTGTTTTCGAGTGTGCCATTGTTCCTTGAAACTGAGATAGAAGGGGTTGCAGTTGTCTGCAGTCGTTGTTCACAACTTTAATTTCACACATCAGTTGGTCACATTCAAAAACAATAGTGCTTCGTTATCAAAGCTACTCACAGTGTGCTGTAGGCAAGAGTACTTGCCTGCGTTGATACTAGAGCAGCAGTGAAGTTCAGTAACCTTGTTTTAGTTCAGTGTTTGGCATCATATGCCGTCAAAGGAGACAAACCAGTCATGACAATATGGCAAAATGTAGCAATAATTATGTAATGTTAGCTGAGATATTGGCATACTTCTCATACTTTTGTAATGCTTGTTATGAAGAAAATGCTCATAATACATTGAATTGGCATTAAGCCAAGATAATACAATTGCTATCATCATTTCTATATGTTTACTTAACACTTTATTTAGCCCTTTATCACAACAGAAATCATGAACTCTACCCCTGAGTGTGAATACACAGACGGGGTATAGGGAGCACCGTGGTGAAGTCAAAGAGAAAGAATGAATTGAACTTTGAATTGAAATGTTCTTTTTTTTCTTTCTTTCTTTCTTTTTTTTTTGTATGTTTTCGGACGTTGGCTCTCACTAGGTCCAGTGTGGTTCCAAGACAATGTGTCCAGCACACACACGTTGTTTTTGTTTGCTGCAGTGCACCAAAGTCATATGATAGCAGCCAGGTCATGTGAGACAGCCAGGTCACTATGATAGCGGCTGAAGAGTGCTTCACATTAATATTAAAATTAACATATTCAGATGCAAATATCCATGTACTCACACATATGTGATGCCTTGTGTTGCTATCATTTTGATTCCTGTGTGGAGAACAGGTTATCTGTCTCCTAATGAGAGTGTTTAAACAAGAATCTCTGTTCACCACCATGGATCTGTAACCAACAGTGATTATTAATTAATCAGTTCTTTAAATAAGGCAATTGACTTTGTTTCTCATTTGGCTGTAAAGTAATTGTTCAAGGCTCAGGTAGAAAGAAAAAACCAACTTGTTATTGAGGAGATCATGAAGAGATCAGTTTTTGTATATGATAAAATGTTTATTCATATAATTTTATTTATTTATTTTATCATACTAACTCATTTTATCTGGTTTATAGCATATGTGATGCATCCACAGTTTTTATTAATGAAATATAATCACATCAGTATCAATATTGGGTGACATTCAAATGCTTAAGAATTTTTGGTGCCGTCTCTAATTTGAAGGGCTTAGAAATGTAAACCCATGGAATAGCTCAATGAGATATTTTTCTGTGTCTCTATGTGGGTTTATGTGGGGGTTTAGCTGTTGACTTTGTGCGTGTGTGTGTGTGTGTGTGTGTGTGTGTGTGTGTGCGCGCGTATGTGTGTGTGTGTGTGTGTGTGTGTGTGTGTGTGTGTGTGTGTGTGCGTTCCTGGTCTTTATTATCCTCAGCAGACTAACTGAAGGAGGCTTTCTGCCAAGCCTTTCTGCAGTATTGGCTAAGCTTGCATTAAAGTGATATCCAATAAAGTTTTGACTATTTACAGATCCATTTTATGTAAGAACAAATTTGATATAATAAATGACAAGGGCATTTTGGATTACCATTGAGAATTACTGCAGGTAACAATAATTATTTGTTCATTTGTTAAGGCCATGTCCTGTACTGTATCCTCCTGTTAGGACAGTCACCCTCATGTTCTAATGTGAGAGTCCGTGGGGTTGGTCTGTATTTCTGTCAGTCTACCGACTCTATCTTAGATTCATATTGTTGTCAGTGTTACTTTGAGCTGTATGGAGCTATAAGTGCTGGTGTACATGTGCTGATGCTGGTTTTTTGTGTTCGGGTGTAGGACACCTACCACTCTCTCTGGGTGTAGGACATGTAGCACTCTCTCTGGGTGTAGGACATGTAGCACTCTCTCTGGGTGTAGGACACACAGCACTCTCTCTGGGTGTAGGACATGTAGCACTCTCTCTGGGTGTAGGACACACAGCACTCTCTCTGGGTGTAGGACATGTAGCACTCTCTCTGAGTGTAGGACATGTAGCACTCTCTGGGTGTAGGACACGTAGCACTCTCTCTGGGTGTAGGACATGTAGCACTCTCTCTGGGTGTAGGACACGTAGCACTCTCTCTGGGTGTAGGACATGTAGCACTCTCTCTGGGTGTAGGACACGTAGCACTCTCTCTGGGTGTAGGACATGTAGCACTCTCTGGGTGTAGGACATGTAGCACTCTCTCTGGGTGTAGGACACGTAGCACTCTCTCTGGGTGTAGGACATGTAGCACTCTCTCTGGGTGTAGGACACAGCACTCTCTCTGGGTGTAGGACACACAGCACTCTCTCTGGGTGTAGGACATGTAGCACTCTCTCTGGGTGTAGGACATGTAGCACTCTCTCTGGGTGTAGGACACACAGCACTCTCTGAGTGAGTGTCCCTGACTTGGACACCCCCCTTGGCTGGCTGTTCTGTGCTGATTTCTGGGATACATCCTGTTCCCACCAGCTCACAGACTCTGAGCACTGATCAGAATTCCAGTCAGTTCTCTGAGCCCATGACTGGAGTGGTCCTGCTGTTGCTAAGGAGACTGATGGGCAGGAGGGGGTCTCTTCACACAGACCCCAGTAGAAGTGGGAGGAGGGAAGGGAGAGACCCGTGACGGAGGACGAGAGGGGGACGGGGGGAGATGGACACCATGGTGAAGCAAGCTGTCTGGCTGGCTCCACTGCAGTGAGAGAGGACCATCGAGGGCTGAGAATAAGTCATGAAATTCATGGCGGTAATAAAAGTTATGAACGCTTGACAGGCAGCGATGATGACAGGGATGATGATGAAGATGATGATGATAACGATGATGATGATGATGATGATGACGACGACATGAAGATGATAATATAGGTCAACTCTAAGCTAAGCTCTAAGCTAACCCAAGCTTGGTCCAGCATTGTCTGATTAACATGGCCTTTTTCTACAGAGGCGAACGGGCCAAAAATGATGTGTAATTTTGCCCCAGACCATTGGGGCATGAGCAGATCCTGTCGCTGGGTTTAGTTTTCTCAGACCCTGACTGCTCTGAACACCCCAGGATCAATGAGAAAAACGCATCAGCACATTGGCCAATCAGAGAAAGCTATGGGAATGGCCTGCAGCACATTGGCCAATCAGAGAAGGCTATGGGAATGGCCTGCATTTTCTTCCTTTTAACTAAGTCCCTGGCGGCACAATGCCGTAGCTCCACTATAAATACGCTGTGCAGATTCACCTGCCAGTGTTTTCTGGAAATGGTACTCAGGTGACGTTCTGGAGTAGATCTCCTTTCAGCCTTCACCACGGGGCCCCGGTGATCAGGGAGCAAAGTGCTGCTCTCAGCATCCACTCCATTAGACTCCATCAGCACCGCCCCAGCAGGCAGGAAACGGGTCGGAAACAAGCAAGAGGACAGGCGGGGCCGCAGGGCGGTGGAAGCGGTGGGGCGGTGGGGGGCGCGGAGCAGTGGGGCGGTGGGGTGGTGGGGGGCACGGAGCAGTGGGGCGGTGGGGTGGTGGGGGGCGCGGGGCGGTGGGGGGCGGTGGGGGGCGCGGAGCAGTGGGGCGGTGGGGTGGTGGGGGGGCGCGGAGCAGTGGGGCGGTGGGGTGGTGGGGGGCGCGGAGCAGTGGGGCGGTGGGGGGCGTGGGGTGGTGGGGGGCGCGGAGCAGTGGGGCGGTGGGGGGCGGTGGGGGGGTAGGTTTCGCCGGAGGAGCACTCGTCACATTAGGCCTTGTTTATACTTTCGCGAGTGACCGTAGCGCTCGACTCCGCCCACCTCGCGTGAACCTCCGCGAACGGAGGAGGCGTTTATACTTTCCTCGTCACATTCTTTGCAGTGTTGTCCGAAACGATATGTGGTAGTATAAAGAAACACCCCTCAATAACAGGGGAAGGAACATTTACCTGACGAATTTTAATGTTGTATTGTGTTTCAGGTTTGAAAAGTGCTGGAATTTAGGCTAAAGTATTTGAAAATGCTTGAAATTGTAACTACTTCATTTCACAACAAATATCTGTCTGACTGAACAGTTCTCTTGTATTACGTTAACAAATACAAGCCTCTTGTAATTCCAGGACGAAACATGAGAGAACGTGAAGACGTTAAGATTGGGCGTTTTGAAAATAAACAATCATTAAATAATGATGATAAAAAGCGAATTATTTAGAGTATATGTAAACATATTTAACTTAATTAAGTTTACCGTGCTGGGAAATATAGAAATGGACGTTGAAAGTGATGTACAAGTGCTTGAATTAAAGATGTATGAACCCTGCAAACATGACTTTGTTCATTCAGGCAATTAACCTGAGGCGCAAAGCGCGTGAGGCCCTCGCACACGGGCGGAGCCACAGCGATTACATCATTTTCGCCGCGCGGACCCTCGCGTCAAGTATAAACCAAGCTTTACACTGCAACCACAAGCCCTCGGCTTGAACTCCAAAGCCATGTTAGTGATAACGCAACCATGCAGGTGCTGGTACAAAAGTTCCCCTCCCCAATCCGTCTCCATGGTTTCCTGGCTTTGTTTGCATCACACGGCCCTGTGCTCCCCCTTTGGTCTTTTGGTCACTGACAGTATTTCGTTGTGATCCATGTGGTACTGATGTGAGGCACTGTGCTCAGATGAGCACACACACGCACACACACACATGGGCACACACACACACGGGCACATACCTCCCTGTGTCGATGTCCCATATCTAAGTGGGTCAGACCACACCATACACACACCGTACATACACCACTACAGAGTACACCATACGCACCGTGTACATGCATACGTCACTAAAAATCACCAGTCTTCAGAAGCAGTTTTGTGTTAACCACTAGTGTTGAAATATTATATGGTTATGTTTTTTGGGGTGTGTATATTTGGCATTTACATCTGGACCATATACAATGCAGTCTGAAACATTATTTGATGATAATGTGTTTCTCTCTCTCTCTCTCTCACACACACACACAGAGGTCTCTCCCGTCTTGGCAGGATTCCTTGGTGCAGGAGTCCTGGTTGTCATGGTGACTGTAGCCATCTTCCTCTGGACTTGCTGTCAGCGTCACTATCGTCGAATGACGGGCAGCTTCAAGTTGACGAGCGGCCCGTACGACCCGCCCACCGACCCGCCCTACAGGTTCATTCACATGCTGAAGGGCATCAGCATCTACCCCGAAACCCTGAGCAACAGCAAGAAGATCATCCGCGCAGGCCGACGCCACGCCCTGGGGGCGTGGTCTCACTGCACCAACAGGGCCAGCGCCCTATTGGTCGACGCCGACCCCGAGGGCGGCGCCCAGCTGCAGATGAACCACCTGGTGCCCCCCGCCGGTCCTCCCAGGCTGGAGAGGGCGCTGCCCGTGCGAGCCGATTATTGCTGCCTGGAGAGGAGCCTGAGCGGCAGCAGCGAGGCGGCCAGCAAGACGTCCACCCCGCTGTGCCCCACCTCGCTGCCACTGGGCACGCTCAGCCTCGCCGTCGACTACAACTTCCCCAAGAAGGCGCTGGTGGTGACGATCGTGGGGGCGAGCGGCCTGCCGGCCGTGGACGAGCAGACGGGCAGCTCCGACCCCTACGTGAAGATGACCATCCTGCCGGAGAAGAAGCATCGCGTGAAGACCCGCGTGCTGCGCGG